>NC_068410.1:258118-286270 GCF_023724105.1 Carassius gibelio | reverse complement strand
TTCGATGTCACTAGTGCCAAAGAGAAAGTTTCCCTTCTCCATCGCATTTTTTTTTCTTAATCAGAATTCTTAAAACTCTGGATTTCACATAAAAATCCCAGGTCTTCTATTGCAGAATTACAGATGTTGCTTTATTGAATGTCAATTTGTCTCCGAGAACAGACTCAATTTATAATGCTCAGGCCCAAACAAAGATTGTGCTAGATTATAACCAGGACCACCGGCAAATTCTGTCAGCAAATCTAGCTGTTATAATTCAGTTACAACAGCAGTACCAAAAATGTAACATTAAAAGTAAAGGGTAAAGTTCCCAACTTACAGCAAACACTGACCACCGTAATGGTAACCAAAATTTAGATTATACTCCTGCAGTGATTTTGTTTGTTAACATCAGGTGTCTCCAGTTTTGGTAGCTTGAAAACATGAGCTTTTGAACATGATGCCTGTATCATCTCCATGTAATCAACTAAAACATGACTTTGTAAATTACATTTTTGGGCTGTGTTTCTTAGTCACCAACTACTGGCCTGGTATGCATAACATAATGTTCATAGTGTGTTGTTTTTCTTAAAGAAATGTTATTTTTTTGTTGTTGTTTCTATTTGTTTAAACTTAGCTTATTTTTGTGCTATTTAACTCATTTTGAATGGTTAATTTCTAAGTATCTCATTTGATTAATTCTAATGAATTCTTATGTGTTAAATTTAATTAATAATATTGCTTGTAATCTGTTGCCACAATTTTATTAACTAAATATAATGTATTATTTTTAACAGTGTACACCAACTACACACGCATTTACTATCATGTATGCCTATGAAAGATGGTCAAACCAATCACAGTAGGTATGGGGCGGGTTAATTTGTGCCACCCCGCCTCTATATGCAGGCTGCAGCTGGGTGCTTCTCGTTTTATCCAACAAAACCAATATTTTTAAATATATTTTAATTATTTTTTTCATGCTATTTTACTCATTTTGAATAATTTCTTTCAAGCATCTCATTTGATTAATTCCAATTAATTCTAATGTGTTAAATGTAATTAACAATATTGCTTGTAATCTGTTGCCACAATTTAATTGAGTAAATATAGAGTATCACTTTTTACAGTGTACTGTTACGAGCCATTCTAAAGTGAGATTTCAGCACTTGACAAACGGACAGCGACTCCTAAATAGCACTTAAAGCACGGCTACTTGCGATTGCTTTACGTGCATAGTTGGGAAAGTCAAGTGAAACAATAACGAACGATCGTAAAATTACTCGTAGAAAACGCTCTTAAGCGCTAAGATCAATCGTTAACGGGAAACCCGGCCCAGAACAGTTTAATGCAAACGAATGTCTCATGAATCGAGTTAGTTAAAAAAAAGTTAAAAGAATGATGGATGCCATAGACTTTTTTTAACTTCACAATATAACAGTTTTTGTTTTCGATTTGAATTATTTCGTTTTAAAATAATAATTTAAAACACAAAAAGCATTCTATAGATATATTTATCATGTTGGTGAAGCGTTCCTGCTATAAAGACCAAGAAGACAGAAATCGCATCCTGTTTGTTTTCTTTATTTTACAAAAGCATAAGGTTTTGTTGATATTGTGAGTGCACACATGTACAAGTAGACCCTTTGGAGTTCCGAATGATGCATACTCTTACCTTTATGAGCAAAAATGACGGCACATTTTAAAATTTTTACTGTCATTTAAAAAAAAAATGCAAGCTGGCTCCTCCATGTCCTGCAAAGCGCTCACTCTCCGCACAAACGATTGGATATGCGCCTAACAGTGCTCATTTACCTAAGTTAAATGTTTCAATTAATACTGTGAAATGCATGAAGTGTAGGCCTATTATGTCTGTTTATTTTAGGTAAGTCTTGTTGGTTTGAGAAGGCTAAAACATGCTCAACTTACTGTCTTAACGAGCTGCAGCTTGCTCGTTCCTTTAAAAATCAAAAACTTGAATTTACCAAACCCAAAATTTTCCAAACATATTTCAAAATTAACTTAAAGAAACAAATAGAAATGACAACTTTTCTATTAAAAATCAAAAGTGAACTATTGTAATAGATGTGTAATAGGGAAGAGAGAGAGAAAAAAGTCACTGTATTCAGTCGACTTGGGCAAAGAATTCACACAAGCTGTTGGACAAAGGCCGGGCCTATTCAGGGCTCTCTATTCGTTCCCTTGTTTTAATTAGAAGTTCTCCCCCAGCTATGTCCCAAAACTGCCCGGGCTCATATGCACCTGCATATCCTGGACCCAGACTATTCCACTGAGGAGACAGATGTGTACTTTAGGTGCTGTTATCATTACCTTAAAGCCTTCCTTAGGGCAAAATAGGACAAAGCCAAATTATTATTAATGTACTTATTCACACGTACGTCATCCATGCGTACGTTATCCAGACGCTTATCCACGCGTACGTTATCCAGACGCTTATGCACGCATACGTTATCCAGACGCTTATCCACGCGTACGTTATCCAGACGCTTATCCACGCGTACGTTATTCAGACGCTTATCCAGACGCTTATCAACGCGTACGTTATCCAGGCGCAAAGTAAAAAAAATCCTTTCTTTGCTACGCCGCCGCCACGCCGCCGCGCAGTTTGAGCGCAGCTCCAACACGTGACCGTGACGTCTGACGTCTCATATCTTACGTCTGACGCCTGAATACTATGTGATTTTCGCCAGATGGCTGGCGAGCGTATACACGTTAGTTCTCCTCTCAGTTTGCTTAGTGAGTAGCAGAACTTGCACAAGATACACCTCATATCGGCCAATCAGAGCGGTGCATGTTAACCCACCGCCCACCTGCCCCTCCTATCCACAAGCTTAGTTGGAAGTTAGAAAAGTGGTGGAATGGCTTGAAATCTAGAAAGTTTTAGACAGGCCAGGTGCTGATTAACGTAAGATAAAGGTAACAGTTAGGCTATGTTTAGCCTAATTGAATTTATGGACATTAAAAATGACCTTGACATGACATCATAACAACAAGCAGTCCAGCTGTGACGAGCTCAGTTCAGTTCACGCGTTCATGTAGGCCAGTGTTTCCCAAACTTTTTTTCTGGGGACCCACATTTTAAAGTCGATAAATCCTTGTGACCCAATAAACATTAGGCCCATATAGTTCATATATCACAAAGAGATTTTATGCATTAACAAAATATGTATGACAATTTTTAAGGTCAGTTAAGCTTCCACTTAACTATTTAAAAGAGATACAGCTTGACAAAGCACAATTATTTTTTATTTACCTGTTGTTGACAATAAGTAAAATGCAGAGGTGAAATGAGAAAGGAAGAGTTGACAGGGCATCTCATTGTTTTCATATTCTCATCATTACAGTGTACACAATTTATACTTAATAAGACAAAGTTTAAAATTGGGCAGTTAATCATTTATTTTTCTTCCTATCATCAATAAAACCAGACAGAATCAATGCATGCCTTTGATATAACATTCAATGCTTTGCACATCTACCAGAATAATATGAACAAATTTCTTATACTGAAATATTTTTGAGAACTTTTTTATGCACCCACTGTAATATACACATTTTATAAAGTGCACAGTATGACAGGCTCTAATTTTTTCTTCTCAAAACAAAAATATGAATGCAAACAATCTTTAGAGCAATAGTAATATGAACCTTCAGAGCTATCAAAAACATACTTTTTTACGTTTTTTTTTTTATTTTTATGTTGGTCAGGCAGAAGAAGAGTAATGTTTAAGTGCACCAGTCCTTATCATCAGTTTCACCAAATCAAGGCAGTTTACCCGGCTAATGGGAGAGATGGGCCTGCTTGTTTTTTAGAATTGCATTCCAGTTTGGTGTACATGAGGAGAGTGCAGCATTCAGTCTATTCCTGTATTTTGTCTTTATTTTGTGAGAACTGAGAACCCAACTTCACATTTGTATGTAGTTGTAAAAGGAATAAGCAACAGTATGCTTGCCTTGCTTAAGACAGGGTATTCAGATGAAATGCTTACCCAGAATGATGATAATGTCATGGATTCATGTCTTCTTTTAAGTGTCTGGTCACTGCTCAGATGTAACAGTTCAGTTTCTTCAGAAGCAGTTAGTCCAAGCTCCAGCAGTGACTCTGGACTTTCAAAATCAAAGGGATTTTGGATCCACCTTTTATCATGCAAAATGTCATATCTGTCCTTAGGGAAATAGTGCTCAAAGTTATTAATGAGTGCAACTAGGTGTGTCACTATTAGCCCAGTCAGGTGTTTCACTTGTGTGTCAGTGACATCATTTTCCTCTATGTGCTGTAACACAGTAGGGAACATGTAGTGACTGGGTTTTGGACTTCTGAATCTTGCAAGCCACAGCTTTAGAGACTTTTGAAAGGTGAGAATGTGTTTCCAGTTTTGGAAAACATCATCATTCTGTCCTTGCAGTTTCAAACATAGCTCGTTGAGAGATGAAAAGATATCCACCAGATATGACACTGTAAAAAGCCATTCTTCAGTGAACAGCTCTGCAAGTGAAGACTTTTTCTCAAGGAGAAAAGCATGAATTTCATTTCTCAGTTCATATATTCTTGTGAGGACTCTACCTTTGGAGAGCCAGCGCACTTCAGTATGAAACAGTAAATGGGTGTGGTCCGCCCCCATGCCGGTGCACAGCTGATCAAAAAGCAGACTGTTGAGTGCGCTGCCTTTAATAAAGTTCACAACACGAATGACTTCTTTCAATGTTTTGTCAAGCTCGGGGGGTATTCCTTTGCATGCCAAAGCCTGGCGGTGAATGAAACAGTGATTCCACACGATGTCTTTACCAGCTGCCTCCTTGATTCTTTTCTCAACTCCGCTGTTTCTGCCCGTCATATTTGCAGCCCCATCACTCGTTATCCCTTTACAGTTGGCCCAGCTCAACCCGCACTCTGTAACCACGTAGTTGTTCAGTACAGAAAATATCTGTTCACCTTTCGTTCCAGTAGGAATATTCAAGCAACATAATAAATCCTCCACAAATTCTGTTTCCCACACATACCTTACGTATACCAACAAAGTTGCGCAGTCCGAGACGTCAGTGCTTTCATCCAGCTGGATTGAAAATTCCCCTGCCGCCTTCAATCTTGTTATGAGCTGTTGCTCAAGATTGTCTGAAATGTCATTTATCCTTCGGGAAACTGTGTTGTTACTCAGGGGGATTTTCATCAATAACCGTGCTAACCATATCTATTGCGGCAGGCAGAATTATTTTTTCTGCAGCAGTGTGGGGCTGCTTCTCTTTGGCCACACGGTAAGAAACCATGTATGATGCTAGCTGGGCTTTGTCATTTAATGTCACATTTCTACGGAGAAGCTCAGCTGATGATTCAATCCCTTTGAAAGAAATCCAGAGGTTTCTTTGCCAAGTCGAAGTGATGTGTTCCACCTCGGCCTCCGGAACAGCATCGGGTACCACCTCGGCCTCCGGAACAGCATCGGGCACCACCTCGGCCTCCGGAACAGCATCGTGCACCGCCTCGGTCTCGGGCACCACCTCGGCCTCCGGAACAGTCTCGGGCACCACCTCGCCAATGGCATCGAGAACGGCCACGGACACCGCCTCGGGGGTGGCAGCGGTCCGCTCAGAAACGTCCTCCTGGACGGCAGCGGCCCGCTCGGAAACGTCCTCCTGGACGGCAGCGGCCCGCTCGGGAACGTCCTCGGGAGTCGGCCATCTTGTGCTGTGGCGCTGGGCTGGCGGCCATCTTGTGCTGTGGCGTTGGGTTGGTGGTCATCTTGTGCTGTGGCTCTAAGCTGGCGCCCATCTTGTGCTGTGGGGCTTGGCTGGCGGCCATCTTGGCCTGTGGCGCTGGCTCAGCAGCTTTGACGTGAACAGTCTTGGGAACTTCTAGGATCTGTGACAGCGTGGAGAAATACTCTAAAAAAGAGTCAGCGGCCATCTTGAACTTCAGCGCTGAGCTGGTGGCCATCTGGTACTGTGGTGTGAGGCTGGCTTCCATCTTGCCTCGAGGTGCTGGGTTGGTGGCCATGCACCGCAGCGGCGCTGGGTTGGCGGCCATCTTGTGCTGTGGCGCTGGGCTGGCGACCACTTGGTGCTGTGGCACTGGGCTGGCGGCCATCTTGGGTTGTGGCGCTGTGCTGGCCTCCATCCTGCCTCTTGGCGCGGATCTAGCGGCCATCATGGGCAGTGGTGCCACCATGGCGGGCGTGCGCTTCCTCTCACCTCTCCATCCGCCATGGTGAGATGGTGGCTCTGACCCATTCCACAGAAGCCCCGGATCGAAGGGAGGCCATGGTTGAGAGCGATGCCGAGTCTCCTCTCGACCACTCCCTCCTCGGCGACCTCCCCTGGTCCCCCAGAAAACCACCAGGCGAGTTCCCTCAAAACCGCCCCTGTCCCGCTCTGTGGCTGGGGATGAGGCATGAGCAGACATACCGCTGGTTCTCTGTTTGACGGAGTCCTTCTGTCACGTTCGGCGTTGCAGGAACGAAGCAAGAGAACCATGTGCAGGTATGTATTTTTAATATGGGTAATCCAATCGGGTAAACAAGCCAAGCAGGGTCAAAACCAGTAAATCCAAAACCAAACATAAACAGGACATGAACACAGGGCAAGGCAGGGCAAGGCAAGGCAAGGCAAGGCAAGGCAAGGCAAGGCAAGGCAAGAGTTGGCAGACATGTAACGCTCAAACATTAAACAAGGACTCCGTAACAAAGACAGAAACAAACCAGGTATTTATAGACATGTACAAACGATGAAAGTGGAAACAGCTGAAAACAATGAACAGTGACGATAAGGGGAAGTGAGACCTCTAGTGGACACCCAGTGATACACAGACCAGACACACTGTGACATTTACAAACACGTCATTAAAATGAACTGTAACTCAGTGAATACTAAATGAAGAGACATGAGAGATATATCTATAGAAAGATTGACATGTCTACTTTTAAACTAAACAAGTGCCGCCGAAAACAAATATTCTGTGATAAAGTAATCCATATTAAAACAACGCGATTTCTTGTCCGTTTTTCACATCTTCCTTCATTATCTTCTAATTCGACCACGCCCCGCGCTGAACGCTCTATTCAGATTCTAATGTTAAATAAAGTTTTTATTTTTATTTTACTGTTTGATTCGCGATGAGAGGAATAAGATATAAGTCAGCCCAAAATGTGATGTGGTTGAGTATTTGAGATTTGGATTTCCTCAGAAAAAAAGAATGAAGCACTTTATTCAGCAGAGATAATGAGTAAGTCTCTTATTATTTATTTATATACTTGTACTAGTTTTCATATAATGTATAAACATTTTACTAGTTAGACTTTTTCCAAACTATAATTCCTGACTAAATGTATAATCAAGTGAAACATTATGAAATTTCAATAACAATATGCAATACTAGGCTATACCATTCAAAAGCTTGATGTAAATAATATAAATTTAACAAATAAATGTAACTGTAACAAATGTAACAAACAATGCTATTCTTTCAATTAATTCCCCCGAAAAAACCTGAAAAAAATAATATTCTCAGCTCTTTTCAACATTATTAATAATCTTTTAATATGAGCACAGACATGTTTAGTTCTCTGGTGACAAGAGAAGACATTATTGCCTCCAAAGGCAGCATTTGTTACAAAGAGACTTTCACTGATGCACTACTTAAAAAAGCCAAATCTGCAACCTTTAACAAGTTAAACAATGCAAAAGTTTAAACACTTTGCATGGAAAATTATATAAAAAAAATGTTGTTTGTTTTTAGCAAACTGATTTTGATATTGATAACAGCTGGTTTTGCACATTTATTTAATGTTTTGATTTATTTATTTAGAAAGAATGTCCTCAGTTTACTTTTATTTCTGACAAGATTTTCAGGTGGAAGAAGTTTCCATGGGCTATGCATCCTGTACAAAATGTTCGGAGTGATTGCAGAAATTGTAGAACATTTATGATCTACTTGTATATGTTATGGAGTAACTAATAAATCTTAATTGTTGAAAGGATATTATGTGTATAATATGTATTATAGTGTTAGGTATCTCATAGGTTTCTCACAGATGTGTGTGCAACGGTGGAGCATACATTGGCGGTGGGCTGTAAGGTTTGCGCGTGTGTGTGTGTGGGGGGGGGGGTGTAGTACTCATAAAATTTCTTCAAGGTTGGCAGGTATGCATAATGATTTAATTTCTATAGGCTATATATATATTTTTTTAAATAGAGTCGGCTCTTCAGATATGCGAGCCGGTGTCCTGACATTTTATCCTACCCTGTCAGATTTTCCTACGCGGGTTTACTGCGCACGCGCACATCAATATCGCGTCCTTTGTCTCATGCTAAACAACGATATTTAATGTATCTGCATTACTGTAAGGGTAGGTTTAGGGCTGGGGTAGTTGTAGACTTTAATAAAAACGCAATCTAATTGGTAGAAAATAATATTTATTGTTGGTTTCCTGTAACTGTATCCATTTTAGCTACAACCGCGAATATAACACATAATTACTGTATTTGCAGTACTGTAAGGGTATGATTAGGGTTGTGGTAGGTGTAGACATTAATAAACCATAACTTTACAGTAGAATTTTCGTTGTGGAATTGTACTACCCACTGTTTTGGTGGGAGGTAGGAAAATCTGACAGCGTAGGACAAATCGACAGAACACCGGCTCTTAGAGTCGGCTCATTCACGAACGACCCATCACTACATCTCATGTGGCAGAAACACAGGGTTTGTAATATGAATGTACTACTGGAACAACATAATTGTTAGATTAAAAAAACGTCAGTGAATCAGGTTATTTCATGATGATTATAAAACCATTAACAGGTAACAGCCATCACTTGATCTCACGTCACTCTAGCTTTCTTTGATGCTGCAAATGTGTTCGAGATACAAACTGTCACAGCAACCAAAATAGCCAAAACATATAATAAGTGTTAAGAGCCCAAATAATGGAAACACTAATCACTGTTATGGTGTTTAACTGTTATATGTTTTGGAAATTAAACACATTAGAGTTAAACCCCTGTTAATTTTCAATAAGAGCTTTTGTAGACGTCTGACAGAAATAAAGTCAGTCTGGTTAGTAATAACCATAGACTGTAAAAAAATATGGACGTAGTGTCCGTGACGTCACCCATAGACTCCTCAATAGCGGTTTTGAAGCCTAAAGTGTGCAGAGCAAGCCGTCACCATCTTGGCAGCGCGTCACCGCGCGACTCTCCCGGATAATCGAAAATGGGCAAAAAGGCGGGAGCTGATTGCTGAAGCCACGCCCACCTAGCGCGACGGCATTGTCAGCAGCGGCAATGAGAAGGGTATTCCTGCACAACCGGAGGCTGCAGTTTCAGGACCGCAATTCTGTGACTGCAGCTTTAGGACCCTAGTATTTTTGTGACAGCGCCACCTACTGTACTGAATCAACACTAATTAAAGATGGACGACATGGACCGCAATCAGACGGTGAGTATCGATATTTAATTAAATTTTATTTTATAACGTTTAAACAGTGCAAAGTTTACATAGTGAGAACTGCTACCTATTAATTAATAATTAATTCCCACCAAATTAAGAATTTGTGAGCTAGTTTTATTAATTACTACGACGTTAATTCGTGGCCATGATTTCATAAATCCTTGTTGTGTTTTAATGACGAAGTATTATAAGTGAATCTAGCCTGCACATTAATGAAACTTATCAGATGACAAGAGCATGGTTGTTGTAAGGTTTGTTAGATTTACCTGCAGCTTAATGTATTAGTGTGAATACTGGCTTAATTGTCGTTGTTTTACCATATTTATGTATAAAATATCTTTCATAATTAAACTGCACTTACTGCCTAGTGTATGTGTTAGCCTGTTGTTTTGGCGTTGTTTTGCAATGATAAATGAGGCATTTGGCAATTTTAATAGCTTGTTACAATTTGGCCTGTTCTGCATGGTCAATAGGAAGTGATTTTATGGATTTGGTTAGGCATATTGTAGGACAGATGATTAAAAAAGGCACTAGTAGGGATATTTTCATGATCTCAAAATATTCTAACAAGTAGGCACTAGGCTCTCTCTTTTTCAAGATACATATAACAATCCAAAAAGGGAGATCCCTGCATGAAGAGATGCACCACATGCTGCAAGGACTTAAATTTATATATATATATATATATATATATATATATATATATATATATATATATATATATATATATATATATATGTATGTATGTATATATATATTCCAGTTGAATATGTTAAACAAATGTTTCTTATTTATCTCTCTCTGTCTCTCGCTCTCTCTTCCTCTAGAGTTGAAGCCTACAGCCATTCTATCCATGCAGCAACTGATGGAAAAGGGGTTCACTTTGGTGCTGTTGTGATGTTGTCACAAAAATGACATATATACAGTACAGACCAAAAGTTTGGACACACTTTCTCATTCAAAGAGTTTTCTTTATTTTCATGACTATGAAAATTGTAGATTCACACTGAAGGCATCAAAACTATTAATTAACACATGTGGAATTATATGTGGAATTATATACATAACAAAAAAGTGTGAAAAAACTGAAAATATGTCATATTGTAGGTTCTTCAAAGTAGCCACCTTTTGCTTTGATTACTGCTTTGCACACTCTCAGCATTCTCTTGATGAGCTTCAAGAGGTAGTCACCTGAAATGGTCTTGCAACAGTCTTGAAGGAGTTCCCCGAGAGATGCTTAGCACTTGTTGGCCCTTTTTCCTTCTGTCTGCGGTCCAGCTCACCCCTAAACCATCTGGATTGGGTTCAGGTCCGGTGACTGTGGAGGCCAGGTCATCTGGCGCAGCACCCCATCACTCTCCTTCTTGGTCAAATAGCCCTTGATGCCTTCAGTGTGACTCTACAATTTTCATAGTCATGAAAATAAAGAAAACTCTTTGAATGAGAAGGTGTGTCCAAACCTTTGGTCTGTACTGTATATATATATATATATATATATATATATATATATATATATATATATATATATATATATATATATATATATATATATATATATATAAACATTCTTGAATCATTCTTGTGTCTGGTCTTGTCTCTGAACAACTTTTAAAATATTGGCAGTAATTTAGTGACTCCATACACTGATTCCAACTTTTACTTACCTGATAATGAGCTAATTCACCTTAAGGAGGTTAATCAATATACTGTATAATTCAAGAGACTAAGACTTTTAAGGTTCGTCATTTTTTTTATAATTGTTTTAAAATTGATATCAATTTTACAAAACTGATATTTCACTTGTATTTTGTTCAAATTCATGTTTAAATTTAAAATTGTGACTCAAAGCACACTTAGTAATTAACCTCAGATGCATCTTGAATCAAAAAGCACATTTAAAAACAAAAACTACTGAGATTATTATATTGACGCTATATACAAAGTAATGTGACTGCAAACTAAACCAAATAGGTAGTAGAACCGCGGTCCTGAAACTGCAGCCATCGCTATATCGTCCAGTATGGTAGGTGGCGCTGTCACGAAAAGCTAGGGTCCTAGAACTGCGGCCCAGATCCGCGGTCCTGAATCTGTTGCCTCCGGTTGTGCAGGAACATACTATTGGCGGCAATCCACCTGTCACTCAAGTGGCCACGCCCTTAATTATGCAGAACTTTAAGGCTTAATATAATTTAAGCGGTTGAGTTATAAAAAAAATTCACCCCCCTCACAGTTGTCATGAAGGGCAAAATTAGCAATATAGACCAAAATAATTTTTTGAACCAGGCTGTAAACATGTTTTTTTCTGCTGTAAAGTTGGACATTTTAACAAGGGGAGTCTATGGGACTGACTCTCTTCTGCAGCCAGCCTCAAGTGGCCAGTCGATGAATTGCAGTTTTAGTCACTTCCTTATTGGCTTCACGAGAGAGAGCGAGAGGTTGCCGCTCGGTAATAAGTGAAGCTGGTAATGCTGTTTGTGGAGTTGTTTAATCCTCCTCTGCTGAGATCTTGAGATATTTAATGTGCTGCCATGCATTTCACCCATTGTTGCAGTATGGTGCTTATTCCAACCAAAATTCAACGTCTGTCTGATGTCGGAGTTTGACGTCAAACAAAGTTGGGTTTAGACGTCAACCCGACTTTAATTTTCAACCAAAATATGACGTCTGACTGACGTTGGATAAGAGTCCAGCGTCTTCCTGACGTCACATTGATGTACTGTGCCTGCTGGGTGATGTTTCTTTTTCTTCTTCACTTGTGTATTTACTACTAGCATACTAGCACCCTCTACCATAAAACAATGAAAACACAGATTGTAGGAGTATAGCTCAAATATATTTAGACTTTTTGTAAGTATAAGTCAAGTATACTTAAGCGTAATTTTAAGTATATTTCTCAGAAGTACATAAAAAGCATTTTTGAGAAGTACATAAAAAGTAAACTAAAAGTATACTTTCCTATTTTAAGTTTAAAAGAAGTATACTAATAGCACACGAATAAACTTATTTTTCGTAAGGGAAGGCATGTGTCTTATCCAATGCACCATCACATCACCACCTCTAATTACACAACCAGCACCTGTAGTGCTGGGAAAACATAAAGGAACATTGTGCTTTGAGAGGGCGAGCGTGATTTCACCAAGTACAACATGTTCCTGGATCAACAAGGATGAACAACATTGCAATCAACCAATCAGAATAGAGATATAACTTTTCAGAAAATATCTGAAAGATTTAGGTGCTTCTACACCCTTGTTAATCAGCTATCATTTTCCACTGAGTTTAGAAATAAATTATGGGTTTGGTTTAGGGGTAGGGATTGGGTTTGCTTTATATTTTTGGACAATAATTTTGTTTCAGGATCATCAGAAGATGTTGATCCAGGAACATGTCTTACTTGGCAAAACCAAGGAGACCGCTTTGAGAGTTACCTATCATGTGTTGGAAGCAGCGTGTACCACAGATTGCTTTACCGATTGGGAAACGTGATTGGTAAACAGTTTGCCAGATTATACCCTGACCGAGAACACTACTGGTTGCCTTGACGGCGAATCAGGTTTCTTGCCGCTAAATACAAACATTTGAGGCAAAAGAATAAATATTATCTAAATATGAATTAAATCCATACATACAAACAAAAATGAATGTGAAACAGATTTTATTTTATTGTGAGCATATTTATTTTATCAAGAAGTAGCTGTTTGCAAGATTGCGATGCTACACAGATGTGCCATTCCTGCATGTTTGAATATAAGGTTCCAGACGTCAAGGAAAATTCAGTTTATATTATGCAAAAGTCCCAGTGACCTCAGTTTTAATTTACACTTGTGTTAAATACATTTCACGAATATTATAATTGCACCTAAGGGAACATAATAAAACAAACAAACAAACAAACAAAAAATGTCATAACCCCTTTAACTTATCAGTGATCTGACTATTCAGGCTACCACAAAACACATAAATGTGTATTTTAAAAGAAGGAGGTTCTTTATTATTATTATTATTATTATTATTGTTTTTTCTTAATAGATTATTATTCAGCTGACCCCTGCTACAACTACACTGTACTTGATAATCCATGGAGAGACAACAGGGGGCAATATTATCCCTACTACTACTGTGACACTTCAGTCAGCTGGAGCGGCTGGTATCGTCTCTTCATTAACGGTGTGAGCGCTCACATCCCAGACACCTGTGTTGCTCGGTATAGCTGTGGTACTTATTACCCACTGTGGATTCGTGGTGGACACCCAACAGTTGAGGATGGAGTCGTCACTCGAGATGTCTGTGGTAACGATGGCAGTTACTGCTGTTATTACGGGTCTTACCCCATTAAAGTCAAAGCTTGTCCAGGAAATTATTACGTCTATGAGCTGGTTAGACCAATTAGTCCATGTAATTCAGCCTACTGTGCAGGTGATTATATTTCCATGAGCTCTTTCTACATGTTCATGATATTTGTGTCACTGTTTAATCACTATCCATCTAAACTTTCAGATGTTAGCATCATTAACACCAGCTCTACAGCCGTCACAGCAGTGACCATCTCCACTGGTAATGTAACACACTGTGTCTCTATTGACTTACTTTCTGACCTGTAACAGTTCAGCAGCAGTTTATCCTGATATCAGGAACAGACATATGTTCACCTGATTCTATTACCCCAAAAAAAGGCTGAAGGGGCTTCAGATGCATTTAGTCATTAAGTGACGAAGACAGTGTTGTTTTTCTCAAGTATTAATACTTTTACTTTGATACATTAATGAAGACCCTTTCATTATTTGTGACTGCAGACTGCAAAAATAGCATGAAATGTACAGTAAGCTGAATGATAGTGATATCTGATTCACAAACAAATCATGATTTCAGTATTTCGATTAGCTCTGAATACATTTGATAAATCATAAATCTAAATCATGCATGGAATAAATATTATCCTTTCACATGATCATATCTGTGTGCATGTCTATAAGTTGGTTAGATATAACTCACTGTTATTCTTTGTGCTTTCAGCTAATTATAATTTCATGTGTCATTTGTATTTTCATTAATATTGATATTTTTTCAGCTGTTACTAACATCATCAGCACTGCTACAACAGTCCCAGAGACGACCTCATCTGGTAATGTAGTCTGATGTTTCCTCTGAATCTGTTTTGAATGTTTGTAGATCTGTAGAATTGAACAGGTGTGTGAGAGTTTGTGTCTCTAAAGTCTAGATAAAGACGAGGGGTAAAATAGTGCGAAACATTCAGTTGTAGATGATTGTAGGCAATTTATTTATTTTTACTTTTTGCATTTTGACTGTTTGTGTACAAGCTAAGATAAATACAGGTGCTTCTCAATAAATTAGAATGTCAAGGAAAAGTTCATTTCAGTAATTCAATTTAAAATTTGAAACTTGTGTATTAAATAAATTCAATGCACACAGACTGAAGTAGTCTAGAAGTTCTCGGTTCTTTTAATTGTGATGATTTGGCTCACATTTAACAAAAACCCACCAATTCACTCTCTCAACTAATGAGAATACACAGCAAAATCCCCAGTGTTAATTTAACACTCTGAGTGTGGACTCATATAAACACTGAAGCAGTGTTAAAAGTAACACTGAAGCAGAGTTGAAGTTAATGAGATAATTAAGGAGTTAAATGAGTTATGATTGACCATTATTGAAGACACCTGATGTTAACAAGAAGAATCACCAAACGAGAAAATCACAATTTGTGTGTCCCCATTATAGTGGTCAATGTTTGCTTTAGCTGGGATCTTGGCTTGTAACTTTTTATTTTTAAAGTTTGTTTGTCAAACCAAGAGCAAAAATCATCGCGTGTTGATGATTATGTTTTAATGTAATCGTTGTTTGACATGAATCACTGAACTCATTTACAGTGTTTTCTCAAAGTAAAACTTCCGTTATTGATTGTCACAGCTTTGATTACACAATGAAAAAATCTGTATTTTCTATACATTTTGTAGGTATCTCTTGCAAGTGATTCTGATTTTTTTTTTATTAAAATTTTTTAATTTTAGGCACACACAGATAACAATAATCAGCGTATGAATCTCAACAACGGTGACAAACAGCATATTCAGATAAAGAGACCAACTCTGAACATCAAAAACTAGATACTAAAAATAAACATAAAAACAGCAAAAGTAAAATATAGTTAGAATAAAAAGTTAAAAAGACAGTTCAGCTCATAATTTATTCATGCCGCAATGCATGATGGGAGTCATACTATGTCAGAAATGCTGAGTTGCTTACTTTTCACTTAGTTTATGTATGCAGTAAAGAAACTTAAACTCAGGCATTCAGGTCACTCTATAACAAATAGCTCAAATCACAATCAATGGCGCACACATGATTGCCTTTGCTGTGGTCTGTCTGTATGATATAATTCAGTCACCACAGACACATAAAATCTAAAGATACTAACTGAAGGGTCAAGATCCCAACTAAATCAAACATTGACCACTATAATGGTGATACACAAATTGTGATTTTCTCGTTTGGTGATTCTGCTTGTTAACATCAGGTGTCTTCAATAATGGTCAATCATAACTCAATTAACTTCTTAATTATCTAATTAACTTCAACTCTGCTTCAGTGTTACTTTTAACACTGCTTTAGTGTTTATATGAGTCCACACTCAAGAGTGTTAAATTAACACTGGGGATTTTGCTGTATATGGTGACACGCCAATAAAAACACAAAACACCTGCAAAGGTTTCCTGAGCCTTCAAAATGGTCTCTGACAATCGTTGCCACCCTTCACAAGGAGTGTAAGTCACAAAATTGAATTGCCAATAAGCTGGCTGTTTTCGATTTAAGAATATGAGTGAACTTCACAATGAATGGACTGAGGATGGGGTCAAGGCATCAAGTGCCATCAAACTTGATTTTGGAATTTGCTGAACCACAGACAACATCAGAGGCATCTTACCTCTGATGTTGTGGCCTAATGGTTAGAGAGTTGGACTCCCAATCGAAAGGTTGTGAGTTCGAGTCCTGGGCTGGCAGGAATTGTAGGTGGGGGGGAGTGCATGAACAGCTCTCTCTCCACCTTCAATACCACGACTTAGGTGCCCTTGAGCAAGGCATCGAATCCCCAACTGCTCCCCGGGCGCCGCAGCATAAAATGGCTGCCCACTGCTCCAGGTGTGTGTTCACAGTGTGTGTGTGTTCACTGCTCTGTGTGTGTGTGCACTTTGGATGGGTTAAATGCAGAGAACAAATTCTGAGTATGGGTCACCATACTTGGCTGAATGTCACGTCACTTACCTGAGCTAAGAACTAGATTGTTGCTCAGTGGTCCAAAGTCCTCTTTTCAGATGAGAGCAAGTTTTGTATTTCCTCTGGAAACCAAGGTCCTAGAGTCTGGAGGAAGGGTGGAGAAGCTCATAGCTCAAATTGCTTGAAGTCCAGTGTTAAGTTTCCACAGTATTTGATGATTTGAGGTGCAATGTCATCTGCTGGTGTTGGTCCATTGTGTTTTTAAAAACCAAATTCACTGAACCCATATACCAAGAAATCTTGTAGCACTTCATGCTTCCTTCTGCTGATCAGCCTTATGAAGATGCTGATTTCATTTTGCAGCAGGATTTGGCACCTGGCCACACTGCCAAAAGCACCAAAAGTTGGTTAAATGACCATGGTGTTGGTGTGCTTGACTGGCCAGACCTGAACCCCATGGAAAATCTATGGGTTATTGTGAAGAGGAAGATGAGAAACAAGAGACCAAACAATGCAGATGAGCTGAAGGCCACTGTCAAAGAAACCTTGGCTCCAGATTTCAGCAGTGCCACAAATTGATCACCTCCATGCCCCGCCGAATTGAGATAGTAATTAAAGCAAATGTCATGATTCTGTCACCAGTTCCTGTTAGACTTTTATTTTGGCAGCTAGCATCCAGCTTCCTGTTCCTGGCCTTGTAACTCCTCTTTAATTTCCCTCATTGGTTTCACCTGTCTCACTAACTATATAAGCCAGTCTTGCTCTTACCTCCTTGCCAGATTGTCTCATCAGCTCATTGGTGAACATTCCAGCCAGTTCCTAAATCAGATTCTTGAAGCCTGTGTGAACTCTACCCTGCCTGGAACCTGAATTTTCTCTCTCTGCCTGAACCTTTATCAAGAGGTAGTATTTTGATTGACTAGTAAATTTGCTGCTCTGGATTTGGATTGTCAGTTCATTCTGGATTTGGATTGGAGGAGGATAAAGGAAATTGGATTTGTTCTCTACTCCTCTTACTTCTCAGAATGCCTTCTAGAACACACTGGTGGACTCTCATGTGTGGTACAGTGGACTGTGTCTCTGCCTGTCACGTGGTAGACCAGGGTTCGATTCCCAAGCAGATCACCCCACCCATCTCAGAAGACCAACTAAATCCTGTTAGCTACACTAATCCATGCAATGTCTGTTAGCTGATTCACTCTGTTCCTGCCTGGAATCACTTAGCTAATTTGCTAACCTCCAGATCTTCCTCTGAACTTATACTTCCTTTGCTTATTCCACTGTAGCCACCTTCTGGCCTGGATAGGACCTGTCAGCATCCTGAGAACATTGATATTAAAGAAACTGAAAATAAACTTTCAAAGACTCATTCACTTGTGTCTGTCTGTAATTTTGGGTCCAGTAGTAATTCCCTCACAGCAAAAGGAGCCCCTACCAAATATTGAGTACATGTACAGTAAATCAACATACTCCCTAAATGTTGTTTATTATTGGTTTTAAGAAGTATTCTAATTTGTTGCGATAGTGAATTGTTGAGTTTTTGTTAAATGTGAGCCAAAATCAACACAATTAAAAGAGCCAAAGACTTCAACTACTTCAGTCTGTGTGCCCTGAATTTATTTAATACATGAGTTTCACAATTTGAGTTGAATTACTGAAATAAAATAATTAAAAATAAATACAACTTTACCTCAACATTCTAATTTGAGATGCATGCAGCTGTATGCTTTTTAATCACTAATCATCCAAACTTTAAGCAGTTAGCAGCATTACCAGCTCTACAGCCATCACAGCAGTGACCATCTGAACTGTGTTTCCCATGTGATGAAGTCAAGTTGTGAAAGTTAATTAAATTAGATATTAAAGGAATAATTCATCCAAAATAAAATTCAGTTTAACTTATTTTAATTTAACTTCTTTACTTTTTATGTTGGTATTGAATACACACACACACACACACACACACACACACACACACACACACAAATGATGTCCTTACTACTTAAAAAAAAAAAAAAAAAAAAAAAATTATGGCAACAATATTACACATAATATTTTTGAGTGGTTTTTAAGGATTGCTTTCTTTGTAATGTTTTCTGTCTGAATAAATCATGCAAATTATACTAAATTATATAATCTATAACTAAATTAATTTAATATTATTATTGCTAATTTATCTTATTTTATTTAAATTTGCTCTTTTATTTTAAATTGATTATCAAAGGTCTGTGATTTTGAGCAAGGTCTGTTTGTATTTGAATTTTGTATCACCTTAAAAAAAAATTATGAAAATTTAAATTAAAAAAGTGCACAAGAGCAGCAGGACTCTCACAGACTGTGATAAATAAAGACTACACTCAGAGAAAAGAAAGTCTGAAATACAAAATAATGCAAAGAAAAGAAGTCTGAATTCCAACATAAACCTACAGCCACAAGGAAAAAAGTTAAGTTGTGAGATGTTAAAACAAATGGGCAAGATATAAACTCAAAATCGTAAGAATTCAAATCAGAATTGAGATGAAAAGTTGGCAAAACTCTTCTATATTTAATCAGTGGCAGAAACCGAGTTATCACTTGTAAGCTGAGTGTACTCTCAAAACTTTCTATATAATATATTATTATATAATATTATATTGATACTAGTGTAATACTACTACTACTACTACTACTACTAATAATAATAATAATTATTATTATATATTATTATTATACTTATAATATCTATATAGTATATTTATTGAACATAATATATTTTTTTCACATACAGGAAATAATTTTTATGTTGTTTTATTTATATTTTGGTCTGATTTACATGACTTAACGTCCTTATATCTACTGTAACCATGAAATCAAAATTAGATTTTGGAGTATAATTTTTTTATGGAGTATTGGATTGGAAAAACACAATTTCATATTATAAATAATTTATTTGTGCACCCAATTTTTTTTTGTATTGTTTATTTATTTATTTTTATTTTTTTACAACCTGTTACTCATAAGATCACAGCAATAGCAAAGAGAGAACATGACAGTAACAGCACTTAAGATATGCAGGTCAGAGAGTTCATTCACTTGGCTCATTTACTGAAAACCATTATTACATAATTGAAGACTACACTGTTGTAGGATGGATCAAATTAAAATAGCAAGCTTTATAATGTGTCGGACATTGAGTTGACACAAATTAATTTATGAAGTGAATAAATGAACAGGAAAAAAAGTAAAAAAGTTGTTCTTTTACATGGTTAATCAGCTGAGACCTTTCTCTAAATATATCACTGCATAATAATGTATGATTAAACAGAGAAAACTAACATCTAAAACATGTTTTGACTAACATTTAAAACTTGTTTTGTCCCTTGCAAAAGTAGCATTTTGTTCTTCATACCCATTCACAGAGGTGCACATCTGCCTACAGTACCTGCAGAGTTCAGGGGCATGTTCAAGTTCAAAACGGTGCTCAACGTTTTGCTTCGGTTTCCGTGTTGAACGTCATGTTTCCTGGAAACGGTGTGCAACGGGGTTTGAGATGCGTTTTCTCTTGTTTGGTGGGTGTGTCAGAACTGCAGTCCAATCAGCAGCAACATGTATATAAAGCATGCGGTATTAAAGTGAACTCGCACAACGGCTTCAAGGAAAATAATGTACAAATGTGTTCGTTGCAGTTCGTTGTATACGCAACAACTGAGGAAATTAGAAGACATGTTTGTCGTAAGTTTTATTGTAAAAATATAGGATATCAACATAATGATGTAGTTGTTTATATTTTTAGCTTCATTGCAAGTGTATGACATTTGGTATAGAAATAAACAATGGTAATTAAGTGCTTTTCCTAAAAATGAGAAAGAAAATACAGGGTATTAAAACCGTATGAACTACAAATAAAGTCAGTATGTGAGGCTAAATAGATGGCTCTGAAAATTCTTCACAAAGAATAGCCTTCTCAGCTGCCATAGTTTGCGTCATCAGAACAGTGTGTTCAACACATCACCGTTTCTGTTTAAAAAATGTTGTGCAACGTTTTGTCGGAACGCAGCCCAGTTCTGACCCTGATCAAACAATATCAGATGTTTCTGATGATATTAATGAGCTGCTTCAGTTGTGTTTGATCAGAGTTGGAGCTGAACTATGCAGGAAGGTAGATCTCCAGGAACAGGACTCTGTAACCCTGCGCTATCATTTAATAGATTGAGAGGGTGGGGACCACTTTGAAATGGTGATATAAATTTGTTTCCTTACAGGTGAATGAGAATTCATTATATCCAATGGACAAAGAGCCAATAGTCTTTTGCTGCCCGTCTTGATTGGTGGACTAGTGTATAGGGATGTTACAGTTATGGAGGCCCTGTGTTCAAGATTGAGTCCCAAGGCCACTGCTTCCCAATCCTGGTCCTGAATTATCCCCAACTCTGCACATTTTGTATGTCTCCTTTATAAAACACACCTGATTCAACTCATCTCATTAGTAGGGACCTGAAATAGTTGTGTCAGATGAGAGCAATATCCAAAATGTTTACTGTTGAGGGTTCTCCAGGACCAGGTTTGGGCCACTGGCCTGAAGCAATTATCTACTCTGCCTAAAGGTCAGGCTGACACAAAAAATGTCATCAAACTTCTAATCCTTAGTTAAAAAGAGACTATGTTAATGTTGAAATCATATGTCATTTAAATTCAAATTTTGTAGCAAGCTAAAATAAACTAAAGGGATAAACTTCATTTTAAAAGCCTCTAAACTTTGATTTAAAGGTTTTAATAAGGCTTAATGAATAGATGACTTCAGAAGCAAGTTAATAATTATTTTACTTGTTTTCTTAATAGATCCTCATTCTGCTGACCCGTGCTACAACTACACTGTGCTGGACAATCCATGGAGAGCCTCTAACAGACAATCTTATGACCGCATGTGTGACACTATCACGAGCGGCTGGTATCGGCTCTTCCTTCGTGGCTTGAGTGTTAAAATCTCAGACACCTGTGTTGCATATAGTCGCTGTGGCACTAATATCCCACTGTGGATTCGTGGTGGACACCCAACAATTGAGGATGGAGTCGTCACTCGAGATGTCTGTGGTAACGCTGGCAGTTACTGCTGCTATTATGGCTCTTACCCCATTAAAGTCAAAGCTTGTCCAGGAAATTATTACGTCTATGAGCTGGTTAGTCCAACTGTCTGCAATGCAGCATACTGTGCAGGTGATTATACTTACATGAGCCATTTGTACACATTCATCGGTTTTGTGTTTATGCTTAATCACTATTCATCTAAACTTTCAGATGTTAGCAGCATTAACACCAGCTCTTCAGCAGTCATACCAGCGTCTCTCTTAACTGGTAATGTAACACACTGAGTCTCTGTTGAATTATTTTCTGGCCTGATGAATGTGATGTATGCTTGTGTCAGTAAGTTAAAAGTAGTTGTGAGTTGTTTTAACAGATTGGAAGTTTAAGAAACTATCAAAACAACCCAAAATGTGATTTTTATTATTTAAAAACAATCTTGACTTCAGCTGTTTCTCTTCTGTGAGCGCATGTGAGCATCAGCTGCCGGTGACATGAACAGTCGAGTCCATCTGATTCCATTAGCTGGAAATACTTATGTATTTACTCTCTTCAGTGCCCAAAACATACAAAATTGATTTCATATATTATATTCCCTTTACTGCATAAATACAATCATAAATATATTTGGAACAAGTAAAGCTATGAGATTATAAAATTAAATCTTTCTTACCACACGAAGGTATAATTATTTTTAGAAACAATATTATTTACAGCCACGTGTTCTTTATTCATTTTAAAATGTTTTCATAACAGATTATTATTCTGCTGACCCCTGTTACAACTACACTGTGCTGGACGATCAGTGGAGAGCCATCAATAATACATATTCCTCCTCCTACTGTGACACCAGAGTCACCTGGAGCGGCTGGTATCGTCTCTTCATTAACAGTGTGAGCGCTCACATCCCAGACACATGTGTTGCTCAGTATCGCTGTGGTACTAATATCCCACTGTGGATTCGTGGTGGACACCCAACAGTTGAGGATGGAGTCGTCACTCGAGATGTCTGTGGTAACGCTGGCAGTTACTGCTGTTATTTCGGGTTTTACCCCATTAAAGTCAAAGCTTGTCCAGGAAATTATTACGTCTATGAGCTGGTTAGACCAACTAGATGTAATGCAGCGTACTGTGCAGGTGATTATATTTCCATGAGCTCTTTCTACATGTTCATGATATTTGTGTCACTGTTTAATCACTATCCATCTAAACTTTCAGATGTTAGCAGCATTAACACCAGCTCTACAGCCGTCACAGCAGTGACCATCTCCACTGGTAATGTAACACACTGTGTCTCTTTTGACTTACTTTCTGACCAGTAACAGTTCAGCAGCAGTTTATGCTGATATCAGGAACAGACATACAGTATGAATAATGCCATCATAACTATATAAATACAACCATTAATTACTTTTAACTGATGTAGAATTGTAAATTAATGAAGCTATAGATTGTTAAATGAAATATTTCAGAATCTAAATGTTTAGAGTAGTAGCTTAGCATACCGTGCTAACTATTTGTGAAACAATAAACTTAACTGAGGAACTTAAAGTTCAGCCGTTGTATAGTATAGCAGGCAACAGTGGTGTTAATACGCATTGCAGGGTCTTGAGGCAGCCTCGTTTTAGAAATAATAAATGCCAAATTATGAAAAACATTACACCACACAAAATGGTCAGTTTTATATGCAGGGTTCGTACAAGGTGCTTAAAGTGCCTGAAGTACTTGAATTTGACTTAAGTCCTGGAAAACCCTTGAAAACAGACATATTTTTGAGGAGGTACTCGAAAAGCAATTTTTAAAGGGCAGTATATATGAAATTAGTGTTGTTATTTCTTCTAGTTAAAACAATCTTTTATGCAAAATTAACAATGCAAAGCATTTGATATTAATACAGAGCCGTTTCTCCTGGCTTTTAGCAGAGCACGAGATCTTGCAATATTACTCCTTGAGGTAAAAAGCAGTCTTGCAATGTTAGTATAAATTTGAGTTTGGGGTAAAACCTTTAAGAGGGCTTGCATTATATTGTTCGTTCTTTTATTGCATGTGCTGTTCGTTTGGGTTTAATTTGGGAATGCATAAAAAGTCTGGCATCTTTTGTATTGTGCTGTTAACATTTATCACAGCAACCTGGTCAACAAACTCTTCCTCTGCGTATGCTGTTAGTTTGTGTTGCTTAACATTTATCTGGGAAAACAGTGCATGTTATCTCAGTAGATTTATAATGTAAATCATTTATAAACCTATGCCAACACAGGAGAATACGTCAAAATATTCCTAAGTATGTGATTTGTTGTACATTGCTCTGAGTTTGCAGAACTCCATTTTATGGCCAAATATTAAAATTATATTGATTTAAACATCCTTAATCACGCTTTAAAGTGAAGCATTGTCAGGCCGTTGGCACTCTCTGCAGATAATATACTTTATTTAGTTATGTTCATATTTTATGTAGGTGCATTACATCTAGGCCTATTTTATCAGTGTTCAATAATAGTTTTGATACTTTATTTGATACACTATTTGTCTAAGAAATATCAATTTACTCCATTTTCAATAATCTGTAGATTACTTGATTACCAAAATAATCATTAGCCCTAGATTAAACTATTTCAAAATACAACTGCATTGCTTTGATTTGTGTTTAAAAGACAAATATTTTGTCATTTTTCTTTTTAAATCTTAAAAATAGCATTAGAATAATGTCTTGTTCTAGTGAACCAAATATCTGTATTTTGTCTTCTCTCATGAGCTAAGTGTATTCTCACAAACCATAGTTGTCACGGTTTTACGCTGCCTGAAGGAATACGGAGTCGAGGATAAACGGAATAAGGCTTTTAATATAACATAGGGGATATCCAACATGGAGCACAGAGGTAGACACACGTAAGTAGCAAGTGAAGACCCGACAAACCAGAACAGAAAGGACAAGGCTTAAGTACAAAGGATAATGGGGAAACACAGGTGGATGGAATAACTAAATTAACAGGGACATGGAACACATGAGGAATAGAATAGACACACCTGGGAACTAATTAACTAAACACGGAAGACAGAAACTGGGTCACTGGGGCAAAAACACTAAATGAGTCCAGGTGTGTGACAGTACTCCCCCCTCCCGGTAGGTGCGTCCTCGCACCGTAGAAACAACAGGGGGAGGCGTGGGTGGGAACTTGGGAGGAGGTTCCGGTGGAGGACGGACTCCCAGGAGGGGGCCAGCAGACAGGGACCACAGAAGGAGGAGCCAGGGAGGAGACAGGAGCAGGAGGAGCCAGATGGTCCAGAGGCCAGCCAGGACGGAGATCCAAGGTGGAGTCGACGGCGGGAGGAGCCATGGTGAAGGAAGGGTCGATGACACCAGGGGGCCGACAGGCGGAGACTGCACCGGTGGGTGAGGAGCCCAAGATGGAGCAGCACAGCCGCAGAGCCAGGGTGACGACGAGGATCCGGAGGGCCTAGGTGGAGCTGAAGGCTCAGGCGACCAAGGTGGAGGCGGGGTCCTGGCAGACCGCTGTGGAGCCGGAGTGACCGAGGATGGAGGTGGAACCGGAGGGAAGGAGGAGCCTGACAGAGCCGGAGGGATGGAGTGACGAGGTGGAACCAGAGGAGTGGAGTCCCGAGGCGGCGGATGGTCGACGACTGACCAAGGTGGAGCCGGAGGGACGAGGGAGCCCGGTGGAGCAGGTGGGATGACAGGCCACGGTGGAGACGAGGGAGCTAAGAGCCAAGGCGGAGCCGCTGGGTCGAAGGACCGAGGAGGAGTCCAGGGCTCGGAGGCTGGAGGCGGAGACAGGGCCTTAACCCGCCAAGGCGGAGCTGGAGACTGGCAGTCCAGCGGCGAACCACCGCGCCCCGATGGCGCGGACTGAGGGTGAGCTGCGGGACTGACTGGCACCAGCAGGGATGGCGAGGAACTGGCTGGTCTAGGAGGAGGAGAGAGGAGAAGGATGGGAGGAAGGACAGGAGGATCAGGACTGGATGGAACCAGCGAAGGAGTAGAGGGACCAGCAGGTTTGGGAGGAGGCGGGAGAGGGAGGCTGGGAGGGAATACAGGAGACACAGAAGATTCAGGGCTGGGTGGAACCAGTGGTGAAACAGAAAAATCATGGCTGGGCGGAACCAGTGGAGACACAGAAAATTCAGAGCTGGGCGGAACCAGCGGAGACACAGAAGATTTAGAGCTGGGCGGAACCAGCGGAGACACAGAAGATTCAGAGCTGGGCGGAACCAGCGGAGACACAGAAGATTCAGAGCTGGGCGGAACCAGCGGAGACACAGGAAACTCAGGGCTGGACGGAACCAGCGGAGAAACAGAAAACTCAGGCCTGGGCGGAACCAGCGGAGCAACAGGAAACTCAGGGCTGGGCGGAACCAGCGGAGACACAGGAAACTCAGGGCTGGGCGGAACCAGCGGAGAAACAGAAAACTCAGGGCTGGGCGGAACCAGCGGAGAAACAGAAAACTCAGGGCTGGGCGGAACCAGCGGAAATGGAGCAGAGGAAATGACTGGAGGAGGTAGGAGTGGGAGACTGAGAGGGTATACAGGGGAATCAGGGCTGGACGGAACCAGCGGGGAAACAGGAAAATTAGGGATTACCTCCATAGACCAGTCCATCAGATCCAGAACTTGCTCCATATGGCTTTCAGAGACTGCAAACAGCTCACCCTCAGTCGCAGGAGTGTGGGCAAGGCTTTCCTCCACGCCCTCGATCTCCACGAGGACTCCCACGATGCACGGTGTTGCCGGCTCACACACCTGGACGTCAACCATCTTCGGACGACAACGCTCTGCATTTGGAGTTCAGGCTGGTGTTGTAGAAGGTGCAGAGCACGTCGTCCGGGTAGCTGGTGGCATTAGCTAATAGAAGAAACTGTCTGGTATGGTCCTCGAGAGAACGTCCTTCCTGCTTCAGCAGAAGGATGAGGAATTCGGGACGATAGAGGGGATCCATAGAAACACTACAAAACAAAAAGACTGAGAAAAAACGAAAGCAAAACGGAGGGAAAGACGCAGTTTTCTACTTTCTCTTTTGAGGGTCGGGTCTTCTGTCACGGTTTTACGCTGCCTGAAGGAATACGGAGTCGAGGATAAACGGAATAAGGCTTTTAATATATCCAACATAGGGGATATCCAACATGGAGCACAGAGGTAGACACACGTAAGTAGCAAGTGAAGACCCGACAAACCAGAACAGAAAGGACAAGGCTTAAGTACAAAGGATAATGGGGAAACACAGGTGGATGGAATAACTAAATTAACAGGGACATGGAACACATGAGGAATAGAATAGACACACCTGGGAACTAATTAACTAAACACGGAAGACAGAAACTGGGTCACTGGGGCAAAAACACTAAATGAGTCCAGGTGTGTGACAATAGTGTTGATAAGCTGTGATATAGCTCCTAATTTCCCAAGTGTATTATACAGCTTTCATTCTCCAGGTCAATCATATATTCATTTTTTTTTAAATCTGTTTGAATAAGTGATAATTTTGCCCTAATATTCTTTCAAATGTTAAAGTTGTCACAGTCAGTGCACGCTTTTTGCTGCACTTTATTTGTATCATTTTGTTTTATTAGTTGATTATAATTTAAAAGATAATAATAATATTGTTTGATAATTGAGATCTCTGATATTAGTCCTTGAAAACCAAAAAAGTCCTAGAATTTTATTTAGCAATTTCTGTAAGAACTCTGATTATTATTGTCAAAAGAGACATGCTCCATATGTGTAACAGCCTTTAAATGAGACATGTAGCCTTTTTTTTTTTTTCTTTTTTTTTTTTTTGAGCAGACTATTAAAAGCTAGAGAGCAGGATATTTCAGAGACATTAAGGTGCACACCAGTAAGAAACCACATAGAAATTAACCCATAATGACAGTTTTATGAACTCCTTAATGAATTCCTCTTTCATTGTCTATTGCACAGACTCAGCTAGTGTTTTTTTTTTTTTTTTTTTATATCTGCTTAAAGGAGTCAGAAGTGCAAGATTGATGCCATAAGGGGATAACTATATTTTGCAAACACTGTAAATCAGGCATTTAAAGGGGTCATGACATGAGAAACCATTTTCCTTTATCTTCTGGCATATAAGAGGTCTTCATATCATTAAATCTTCTTGCAAGTTTTAAAAGTTAAGATATTTTCCCCATAATAAACAAGCATTTATTTAATCATGCTCCAAATACGGCTTGTTATGGATCCTATGGGGTCACATAGCACCAGTCACTTGCATATTACTGCCTCCAGCACGAGACCTACTTTGTTGCTGCATGTCAGTTTGCTAAGTGGGTGTTCTCGGTCAGGGTATATTCTGGCCAAACTGTTTACCAATCAAGCTTCACAATCGGCAAAGCAAACTGTGGTACACTCCACTACCAACACACGATGGGTAACTAGCAAAGCACAATGTTTCT
>NC_068410.1:228356-257618 GCF_023724105.1 Carassius gibelio | reverse complement strand
GCTAATTTCGGAAACCATAAATGGTGTGAAATCCTTCTCATTTCCTGGGTCATTTGCTGAGCAGGCCGGTGTTTAGCATTAGAATATGCACCTCATTATTGTATAAAACGTCAGCGAGATACTCTGCTTACCGCTACTCATTTGCTTTCGCCGCTTACTTAAATCACACTTTTCTTTAATTTCAGCCTGCCATTTTTCCTGAGATACTATTCAACTTGTAACTAACCCATTTTCACTTTTTAAGTAGTGTCTCGAGGAAAAAAAGCCTAGATTCGTAGTTCATTTTCAAACCACAGTTGAACCAAGTCACTTTCTCTCCAAATGGACTTTCGTTAATGTCCACTGCTCGTTCCCACTTCTCCTTCTCAATCACTTCATCTCTCTCTCTCTCTCTCTCTCTCTCTCTCTCTCTCGGCTTCAATAACGTACAGCTGGGAGCTATTTGCACCTCTGTTTGCTTCCTCTGCTTTCTCTCACATCTTTTTCATCATTTCTTACTCCCATTTACTTTCTTCTTCTCTCTTTTGTCTCTAGGGACTGTGCACTGTTACTGCTGCCTTTTTGCACTTCTTCTTTCTGGCCTCTTTCTGCTGGGTGCTGACAGAGGCGTGGCAGTCCTACCTGGCTGTGATTGGCAAGATGAGGTCCCGCCTCATTCGCAAGCGTTTCCTGTGCCTGGGCTGGGGTAGGACACCCGCACACACACCAGAAACTAACATTGAAGGTCTAAAGTGATGTTATTGTAATGCTTCAGCTTCAGTTTTTTTTTTTAATCCATAGGAGTATAACATGCCAGCTCTTATCAATTCAGTCACATCAGATTATCTGCAATGTCTATGTGCTTTAGTGGAGCCCAATGACACACCATAAGCATGCCACAGAAGCTCAATGTTACTTCTGTATTACAAAACATAGATGCCTGATGGTTGATTGGAAATGCATTGTGTGCAGCCATCTTAACACTGGTGGGACCTGAAAGGACATTCAAGCACTTGCAGTAGAAAACACATACTTCTTTTGTAACTTATTGATCCACTATCAGTTCCATTAATTCATAGATGCCCTTTACAGATATTGTGGAATATCATTGTCGCCCTCAGGGAAGTGGTAGATTTCTAACTTGGATGTCCAAAAAGTATCACTCATGTTACTCAAAATCTATCTATCTATCTATCTATCTATCTATCTATCTATCTATCTATCTATCTATCTATCTATCTATCTATCTATCTATCTATCTATCTGTCTATCTATCTATCTATCTATCTATCTATCTATCTAATGTGACTGGGCTCTTTGTCAGAACTTACTGGTTAAATAAATAACAGTGGAACGTTTGTGTGTGTGTTTCACCAGTGAGACATTTATTTATTTATTTTTGCCTGCATTATACCCTGTCTGTTGTAAGATATATTATATTTAGGGCTGGTAATTTAACATGTTAATTAGATTAATTAATTATGGAGAAAAATTATGCGTTAAAATTATTAACGCATTTAACGCACTTGCCCTGCCCCAGACCTATGTGGATCATCTGCCATTTCATAAAGTCGATCGATAACTAATATGAGGCAGGGCAACAACTTACTGTGTGATGGAGCCTAGAGAATATCCCTAAATTCAAGATATGGGACAAAATGCCCCTGTTTGAAATTTTGTCTCATATTTACTTCACAAAGTTAAGAAATATTACACGAGAAGTAGGCTAAGTGCAATATCACACGAGTGCAAATGTTAAATAATCTTTTCACCACATCCTGTAATTAATTAGATAAAAAAATAATAATTTACCAGTCCTAATTATATTATATTACATTTATATAAAGATTAGATATTCTCAAGATTTCTGTTTGTGTCTCAGTTTTTTTTTTTTTTTTTTTTTTTTTTTTTTTTACGCTGCTGGAAAAGTAAATTATTACAACATACAGCTCCTTTTGAACGGCCATCCACAAAGAAACATTATTTTGCCCACATAGTGTAGTATGTTTACAGAATTGACCAGAAGGAGCCAACTGACTATTCTAGCTATCCAAACTTTGACCCCCCTCCCCCCGCAGGTTACAGTATGAAATGATCACAGCTTGAATCCAGAGCAAACTCATGTTCCTTCATTGTGCGCTGCTTCCTCCAGAGCCACATTTGGATCCCGTTCATCCCCTCCCTTCCTACGTCTTTCAATCCTGTTCTCTAAACCGGAGTTTTTCTAATTGCCTTTAATTTCCAGAGTTAATCAGAGCATTGTTAATTACATGAATATTTCAGAGGACAGCTCATTATGTGTGGACGTGGCACACAGACATAGAGCGAGAAGAATGGATAGGTTTAATTAGCACATGAGTTAAAGCTGGCCTCCCTGACTGTGATGGCAAACACAATAGGGATGACACCAGCAGGAGAGGCCAGGAAGCCCTCACACACACCGGGAGGAGAGGGAGGATGGGATTTTACAAAGTAAAGGTCTCTGTACATGTAAGTGTAATCAAGGACCAATAAGTACACCTTCCTCAGTCTTAAGATGGGAAACATCATTCTGAAAAGGTCTTTAGCTATGATAGTGTTTAATGTCGTATACTAAATAGTAAAATGCAGGGTTTTTTTAAATTATTTTAATTTTTTTTATTATTTTTTATTTTCTATTTTTTTTTACCATTTTTTTCTTTTATCACTCTCTATATAAACATGTAAATATAAAGTTTAAGTCAGAATACATTTAATATTAGAGGCATTTGCCACTGATTTCGAAAATATTCGTTCCAAGCAAGTTCGGAGCAAACCCCTCCCTTCTATAAGCCTTCTCTACAAGCAGTGCTATTGACAATTTACTTAAAACAAAACAATAATATAGTGCGCCAATCCATTCTTACAATAATTACTTAAAATACAAAAACACTTATTCAAGCGAATCATGCCCACAGCTAAAGTTTATCTGCTAAACTGTGAACACTTAAAATGATAATGAGGGGTACGTTAACAAAGTGCTAAGGTGAGTAACTGATGAAACAATACAGATTGTATACCAAAATATGTCTACTTTAATATTATAAGAACAACAGACAAAAGACGCTGTCTTAATTTATAATCCAGGACAGCTGTATCACAGGTGGACCAGCCTAACATCCGTTCGTATCTCCCGCATTAACCCTATAACTGCCAGTGCAGCAAAATAAACAGGAAATTTCAATATGATTATAAAATATGTGTGCTTCACTACATTCTTTATTTTTACATGAAGTAATTAGAGCAATGTCAGTCTACATAAATCGACACATTCTTAGGTTCACAGCGAATTATCAGAACTACTTCAGTAAGAATAATAGTAATACCGTGCTTTACATGGAAACCTAAAGCTGCACTAGGTATACATCACACATTGGCACAAAAATTTGACATTTTGAGCGCTCAGTTGATATTGTACACACAACCTATCAATCGTACTTACAGGTTGTGGTTTGGAGATGCTTGTTAGTCAGAAAAAAAGAAGATTAGAAGCCAACAAAGATGAAAAGCCAAGAATAGAGAAGCAGTCCTCAGTTAAATGACAGCACACAACAAAAAGTTTGAATTGTATTTCTGTGGTATCCTTGAACACAGAGTTATCTCATCTTGATGTAAACACACTAATAACAGAAGTGTTTATGGGCAGGTCAGACTCTGTTTGTATTTTGTGGGCAGGCGGGGATTATGCAAATGTGTTACCAAGTGACATATACTGGTTACAGGCAAAAGATTTGAAAATATGATGACTTGTTTAGGCGATTCCGAACCTTCTTTCTCTTTTGAGAGACAACATCTTTATTTATCATGCATTTTTTTGATTAACTCCTTTGCAGATTGTTTCCATTTTAATTGCTATGTTATAAATTGCCAAAGATATATTTTTCAAAAGCCCATATGACCTGCTCTTTGATTAAAACAAATTGGCTGTACTGACCATGTTATTTTACACTTTGTGCCCTTGGAATTCTGAACTGAAACATTTGAAACATATGCATTTGAAAACTAACTCCTGAAGCAAAACACAGTAATGTGCATTTAATGTCATTATACTATACGTCATTAAAGCTTTTTGGTTTCAGCTAGCATTCTCAGTTTTTCTATAAGAGGGTCACAGTGCTTGCTCTGTGTACTTGCCCTGTGGAGCGCTTTTAGAGAACACAGACAGGAACGTTTACACTGCTACTCTTCGGCCTCATGAAAAAAGATACATACACTGAGACCCATGGGAATTGCTCTCTGCTAAAGTAGCTTGTCTGGGGTCTGGGAGGGCACTGCGCACAGGGGGAATGGTGTACCTGTATGCCATGTGCATTTGTCCATGAAAAGGGCACAAGCTACAGAAAGTCACCAGTGTGAGAGGAGATTACTTCAGCTAACTTCCCCTCCAGCCTCTGGCAATTTGCCATTAATGGTTCTGAAAAAATAAAAAATTCTAGGTCGCATTTTCTGTTCATAACTTTCCTTTTAGCAGTGCTTGTCCTCTGTTATTATACGTGGTGTGCAATTTTATCTTGCAGGCTAAATGTATAAAATCTCTTAACTTTCACTGCATGTCAATATTCAAATTGCCAATTTTTTTTTTCTTTTTTTTTTTCAGAATTTCAACTCAATATTCTTTATTAGTGAATAAATTCAATCAACTTTGCCACTACATTTTGCATTAAAATACTAATTTAAAAAACTTTTCAATTTCAGTGGGTTGTATTTTCCCTCTTTTCTTATCATAAGCTTTATCTTTCAGGTCTTCCAGCCCTTGTGGTCGCTGTATCTGTGGGTTTTACCCGGGCCAGAGGTTACGGCACGCCAAGTTAGTAAGTATCACTGATGCAGCACAGTTTCTTAAAGAACGCATATATGTAACATTAAAACATTGTTCTGGTTCTGTTTTGAGGGTTACAGTATGTCAAGATTCAGTCAAGTCTCTGGATGTTAAAATAAATACAGAAGTACCTACAGTACATCTAAAATACATCAATATATTTATATAGTATAGTAATTTTGTATGATCACAGAGTACTTGGTAAAATGGGTAGTGGGTAATTTTGGATTTTCTGTAAATTACATTCAGAATAATGTAAAATACTGGTAAATAAAACAAAACAACCACTATAAAAATACATTGAATTCCCCTCAATACAAAATTAGTCATTTAAAGGGGTCATATGTTGCTAAAAAGAACATTATTTTGTGTATTTGGTGTAATGAAATGTGTTTAAGCAGATTAAGGTTCAAAAACACATTATTTTCCACATACTGTAGATTATTCTCATATGCCTCGGTTTTCTGAAACACACTGTTTTTTACAAGGTTCATCGGTCTGAGAAGTGAGGTGTGCTCGCGTGATGTAACGCAACAAGACCAAAAACAATAAAACCCATAACAAACAAGCTGTTTTTCATCCAGTGAGGACATAATTACTGATTATAATGACTTATACTGTATTTTTACACGTTGTGTGGCATCGCACCGCTTAGACATAAACCCCTGTCTGCATTTGTGCTCTGAGAAACGACAAACAACAAGCTCTACTCTACACTGCTCAAAACTCGCGTTTGTATCATGAGTGGCAAATCCTTTAAATATGTAAACATACTTACAGACTGTGAGTCAGATGAAATTCTAATTTCTTAGAATTTCACAATTCTAAGAAAGATGAATTTGATATATATATATATATATATATATATATATATATATATATATATATATATATATACAGTATTGTTCAAAATAATAGCAGTACAATGTGACTAACCAGAATAATCAAGGTTTTTAGTATATTTTTTATTGCTACGTGGCAAACAAGTTACCAGTAGGTTCAGTAGATTGTCAGAAAACAAAAAAGACCCAGCATTCATGATATGCACGCTCTTAAGGCTGTGCAATTGGGCAATTAGTTGAAAGGGGTGTGTTCAAAAAAATAGCAGTGTCTACCTTTGACTGTACAAACTCAAAACTATTTTGTACAAACATTTTTTTTTCTGGGATTTAGCAATCCTGTGAATCACTAAACTAATATTTAGTTGTATGACCACAGTTTTTTAAAACTGCTTGACATCTGTGTGGCATGGAGTCAACCAACTTGTGGCACCTCTCAGCTGTTATTCCACTCCATGATTCTTTAACAACATTCCACAATTCATTCACATTTCTTGGTTTTGCTTCAGAAACAGCATTTTTGATATCACCCCACAAGTTCTCAATTGGATTAAGGTCTGGAGATTGGGCTGGCCACTCCATAACATTAATTTTGTTGGTTTGGAACCAAGACTTTGCCCGTTTACTAGTGTGTTTTGGGTCATTGTCTTGTTGAAACAACCATTGCAAGGGCATGTCCTCTTCAGCATAGGGCAACATGACCTCTTCAAGTATTTTAACATATGCAAACTGATCCATGATCCCTGGTATGCGATAAATAGGCCCAACACCATAGTAGGAGAAACATGCCCATATCATGATGCTTGCACCTCCATGCTTCACTGTCTTCACTGTGTACTCCGGCTTGAATTCAGAGTTTGGGGGTCGTCTCACAAACTGCCTGTGGCCCTTGGACCCAAAAAGAACAATTTTACTCTCATCAGTCCACAAAATGTTCCTCCATTTCTCTTTAGGCCAGTTGATGTGTTCTTTGGCAAATTGTAACCTCTTCTGCACATGCCTTTTTTTTAACAGAGGGACTTTGCGGGGGATTCTTGAAAATAGATTAGCTTCACACAGACGTCTTCTAACTGTCACAGTACTTACAGGTAACTCCAGACTGTCTTTGATCATCCTGGAGGTGATCATTGGCTGAGCCTTTGCCATTCTGGTTATTCTTCTATCCATTTTGATGGTTGTCTTCCGTTTTCTTCCACGTCTCTCTGGTTTTGCTCTCCATTTTAAGGCATTGGAGATCATTTTAGCTGAACAGCCTATCATTTTTTGCACCTCTTTATAGGTTTTCCCCTCTCTAATCAACTTTTTAATCAAAGTACGCTGTTCTTCTGAACAATGTCTTGAACGACCCATTTTCCTCAGCTTTCAAATGCATGTTCAACAAGTGTTGGCTTCATCCTTAAATAGGGGCCACCTGATTCACACCTGTTTCTTCACAAAATTGATGACCTCAGTGATTGAATGCCACACTGCTATTTTTTTGAACACACCCCTTTCAACTAATTCAACTAATTGCCCAATTGCACAGCCTTAAGAGCGTGCATATCATGAATGCTGGGTCTCATTTGTTTTCTGAGAATCTACTGAACCTACTGGTAACTTGTTTGCCACGTAGCAATAAAAAAATATACGAAAAACCTTGATTATTCTGGTTAGTCACATTGTACTGCTATTATTTTGAACAATACTGTATATATATATATTTTTTTTATCAAAATATCATAATTTTCATTTCAAGAGCATAATGAACAAATAATAGGTTATAGTTAAGTATAGAGATATTCTGCATGACCATATTCTACATCCCTAATCTTACACATTATCTAAACTTAACAAAGGAGCAAATCAGGATTTATTTTTTTATTTTTATTTTAGTTTTATTTTAGGTAAAAGCTGAATTGGACCAAAGTGTAACGTGTCGAAGTGTGACCAAAATACATATATTTGAAATCCAAATCCAAGTCTGAAAATAGCCAAGGTTTTACCAACGGATATGATTTCATCTTTGATGCACAGACAAACACAAGAAATGTGGTGTTTTTGTGAGTGTATGCTGCCTAATGTTGGCCTTCTACTTTGGAATTATTTTTAACAATAATCTAGGGTCAGAGAGTCCTCAGAAAGTCTTTTACTTCCTCTGTTCATATGGATTCCCACAAAGTGGTGGCCATTTTCTGCTGCTCTGTATATAATGGTTTCTGTCTTTACTGCACTGCTAAGCAATTGATTTCAACCAGGGGGTTCCCTGACTAAAAGCTGAAAACAATGGTGGCCTTTGAGCGCATTAACTGGATACGTCTGACACATGGATTCCCCTCAAACCAAAGGACACATTTTGGAAACACTGCCAAGAAGTCAGCAGCCTCAGATAACCTCACCGCCGGGCTCAGTAACAGCCTGCTTACTTCACAGGTTCTCTTCTCTACAGACGTATGCATGATTGAGAGCATACGTCTATGATCTTTTCGCAGAGGACATTTCACAAGGACTCCAGAATACAAAATAAATTGAAATCTGTTTGATTGCACTTGACCAGAACATTTGCAAATATTGAAATAGCTCTATTAAAATCATGATTAAAAATGCTCATCTATAAAGTATGACCTTCCAGCTTTTGTTAAGCTGCATGTTTGTGAAGAATTTTAACAGGCAATATCTGTATCTGTCTTTTATTTGGTCTCTGCAATGAAAGCACTTTAACAATATGACATTTCCAGTAATCAAGTAGTAAGATGAATATTTTCTCAACTCTGGCGTGTGATTTGCAGTGTTTATATTTCACTGTATCTCTTTCTTTCTCTCATCTTCAGTTGTTGGTTGTCTCTGGAAGGAGGGCTGCTCTATGCATTTGTCGGCCCCGCTGCTGTCATTGTACTGGTAGGTTTCAGTCTTTCTGCATTTTCATTGGCTAGATTTAACCAACATGAGCTCCACCCACTTTAATATGCATTTTAAATATATCAGGCCGGCAGTCGAAGAGAAAAATCACGAATGAGATTAGAGTTGAGGCCTGCCTCATTTCAAATGTGTGTATTTTTCATCAGTGTGTGTCAGGTTAAAATTCACGAGTGAACTTGATGAGCTTAGCCCAAAGCAACCAAAGTGTGTGTGTGTGTGTGTGTGTGTGTGTGTATCATCCACAAGCCCCAGTTTCAGGTGCTGTGTGTCTTCTGTGAGATGTTTGCATTGTTTTTCATGGTCAGATGTGATTTGCGTTGTTTGTTTCTTGGTGGTGTCGTGAAGCGGCCCACTCAAACAAACAACTGCAAATGAGATTTGGGCATCTGGAGATGCTGGCTCCCTCCTTGGAGAGGCAAATCTAATTAATGGAAAAATAATTAATCTTGCCTCTAGCAAATAGTAAAACGGAAGACCTATTGTCTAAGCTAGCGCCTCGCATGATGGGAATACCAACAGCACTCGTAAACATGTTAGACTTGGTAGGTTGGATGGTGGACTTGGTATGCTCTCAAAAGCAGAATGAACAGGCTGAGTGTTCATTCAGTGCAGGGTTTTTCAACAGGGGTCTTTTTTGGGTCCAGATGATTATTGTTTCATCTCAAAATATATTTTTCAATAACACTTGGGTAAAACATTACTTAACAGAAAAGCTAACATGAATTAACAATGAATAATACTTTTAGAGTATTTATTTATTTATTTATTTATCTCAACATCTAATTTATAAAATGTTGATAAATGAATACAAATTGCGGTAAATGTATTATGAACAAAATGCAGTACCATTCAAAACTCTGGGGTCAGTAAGGAGAAACAATGCAATAAGAGCTGGTAGGTGAAAACATTTTGAATTTGAAGATCAGGGTTAATTTAAATTATTTTGACTTCTGGAAAACATGTAACTATATAATTATCTAGTCTCTGAAGGGCAGGACTAAATGAAAAAAAAAATATGATGTTTAGGCAAAATAAGAAATATTTACACATCTCAATTCTCATTAAAAGTTTAAACCCCTGGCTCTTAATGCATTGTTTTTCCTTCTGGAGCATCAGTAAGTGTCTGAACCTTCTGTAATAGCTGCACATGAGTCCCTCAGTTGTCCTCAGATCGATCTCAGAATCCTACAGTCATTGTTGGAAAGGGTTCAAATACACAAAAATGCTGGAAAAACAAATAATTTGTGGGACCTGAAGGATGTTTTTGAAGAATAGCAGACAGCTTAACTGTTCAGAACCAACAAGGGACTCATGAGCAACTATCACTAAACAAAAATACAGCTGTGGATCACAATAATATCTTGATAATATGACACTGAAGAATTAAGTAAAGTGCCAAATTTATATAAAAAATACATCTTAAAATATTAAAATAGAAAACAGTTATTTTAAACTGAAATACTATTTAGTATTAGTCTTTTTACTATATTTTTTATCAAATAAATGCAGCTTAGGTGAGCATAAGAGGCTTTTTTAAACAGAAATAAAATCTTACTAACCCCAAACATTTAAATGATAGCTGTAAATTAACTTAATACTTAATAATTAAATGTATTATAGTGTTACCATTTTTTTTCTTACAAATCTAAATGTTAACCTACAGTATTAACTTAATATTACCTACAGTCAGTCCCTCCAGAAAAACGCGATTATGCGATCGCCTGATTTAATGCATAATCAGCCAAAGGCCGCATATTTTTATTTTTTTCAAATACACCGCTCTTTTGCCACATAAATTGCAGATTTCAGAAAGCAAAATATGCAGGGCTAGCATGATTTCATAATCCCTGTATTTTCATTGCAAAAAAACTCACATATATCTTAGCAGAAAGTTGAAAAATGTTTACTTCACACACGTTAAGCGCCATTTTCCTCCGATTGCCATGGGAATTTTATGAAGTGACGTAATTACGTGATGTGAACATCATCTGCAAACCCCGTGGTGAAACCAGGGTGAAACGTGAAGCGTGCAAATCATTCTTATTTGCCAACAAAAATAAGCTCACAAGAAAGCGCGAAGCAGTTTCCCGATTTGTTACATGACAGTGGAGCCAAATTATATTGCAAGAACTTGCGAAAACTGATGAAATAGAGAAAAAAAGGTGATTCCCCCCACACCCTTCTCACTAGGCTACTAACACTGTTGTAGTTTCATTCAGAAGTTGATGCAACTTTACAGTTGTAAGATTGCACTTTTTTTGTTACAGAACAGTACCAAAAACTTACAGTTGTAATTATATTAGTAGTATGTAAAATAATTTACGTTGCAGTAAGAGATTGCAACTTAAATATTCTGTGATTTAGTATGCTTGCTTATCATAGGAGGTAATAAGTAATTAAGGTAGTAGCCTAATGAGAAAAAGGTGTTGGAGGAATCACCTTTTTTTCTCTTTTTCATCAAACTGCAGTTTTTGCAAGTTCACACAATTTCATTGCATAAAATTGCAAAAATATCCCGCATATTCCATCGCATTTTTTTAGAAAACGTACCGCAAAATCAAGGATTTTTTCCCGCAACAATCACCAAAAAATCTGCGCTTTTCTGGAGGGACTGTACAGTATGTGTTCCACTTAAGCTTAGCAGTGTAAGCATCATAACAACATTGTACTAAATGCATGTTATTATGGGTTTCAAATCAAATCCAGTACAGGTGTTTTTTTGTTTTTTTTTGTTGTTGTTGTTGTTGTTTTTTTTTTTTTGTGCAATAGACTGCTGCTTTAACAAAGTTGAATGCAGCTGCTGTAGTCACTGTTCATGTGCTGGTATAAAGCAGTCAGGTGTCAGTTAAGAGGAAGAGATTGTCAGTCTTGTGACCTACAACCATATGCCCTCCTGTTGTAATACAAGATAAAGAGTATAGGCTTGGCTCAAATCCTGTGTCAGTAGCACGTGTGTGTGTGTGTGTGTGTGTGTGTGTGGTCTTTCTATGGCCTTTGTCTAAGCTCCTCTTCAGTGCTGTCCAGTGGGCAGCTGGCTGAAGCGGACTGGACAACAATCTGCTGAGAGAGAGAGAGTGGGTGAGAGACATGGGGGCATTACTTTTCCTTCATTATCCCACCTGCTCATTTGCTTCCAGACTTAAATCTACAACACCTGTCACGCGCTGTTAGAGAGCCACTGCTATAAATGCTCCAGGGTTAAATGTCACATGCAACAATGCTTTATTGTCACACTACCCTGAGTTTATCTATATTAAATTCTGGCCAAAAGTACTAAATTATTTTATTCCACTTAGATTTCTGTCTGTCTGTCTGTCTTTCGTTCTGTCTATCTGTCTATCTATCTATCTATCTATCTATCTATCTATCTATCTATCTATCTATCTATCTATCTATCTATCTATCTATCTATCTATCTATCTATCTATCTATCTGTCTGCCTGTCTGCCTGTCTGCCTGTCTGTCTGTCTGTCTGTCTGTCTGCCTGTCTGTTTGTCTGTCTGTCTGTTTGAATTTAAAAGGCATCCTTGTTTCAGTTCTGAATGGAGCACAACCCTTTTGCTAACAAACAACACTGCTCTCACCACAAGAAACATGATGGTTCTAACAAAACAAATAACACACCTTCTATCTCTTTCCTGCAGGTGAACATGCTGATTGGGATAGTGGTCTTCAACAAGCTCATGTCTAGAGATGGTATCTCAGACAAATCCAAGAAGCAGAGAGCAGGGTAAGTGAAGGGCAAAATGATGACTATGTGATACTCATCTATTTCTGGATTTGTACCAAGTCACTCATTTACCACTAGCCGAAGGTTTGAGAATATCTTGTCAAGTATTTGTATGGGTGAAATAAATTACCCATGCACTCTCTCTCTTTCTCATTCTGTCACTCATTTTCTATCTCTCGCTCTCTCTCGCTCTCACACAAACAAACACACACACACACACACACACACCCACTAAAAGTTGAAAAACATCAGACTGAAAGCCAAGATATGACAGCTTCATTAATGGACTTGTATTGATTTGCTGGCCCGCTAACCTCAGTCTAGTCCTCTGATAGCTCTGTCATTAGCTAAGTGTATATTCATTGTTCATGTAACTGCATATACTGACAGGATCAAAGAGCCCTTGTGCTTTTAAAACGTTTGTTCTGTTTTGCCTTTGTTTGATTGGACACAAAGCAGAGCGATCCATTAAACACTTGTGTTAATGAGTGGACCGCCACATCCCTCACCTCAAACGAGAGGCTAAATCGCACTGAGAGAGTGAATATTCCCATTGCGCTCCATGAATCCCCTACCTGGGAACTTCAAGAGCATTCCCCCAGCCCTTCGTCTTTAATTAAACTAACGCTACATCAGAAACCCCCATTTTTAAGCAAAGATAAGTGCTCTACATTGTTTAAAATGAGCTCACGGTTCAACTCCTGTCAAGCTCATTGTCATGCATGAACATGTTTTCACTAGTTCTATACTGAAGGCATGAGGCAGCCTTAATGCTCACAGTGCAACTGAATTAGTGCATCTAATAGCTACCAATAGCCTCTCCGCATTGAGTGTACGCTGTAAAACTGTCATTTAGATATGTGGCATTGCTTTGGTGGACCACCATACCGACGTCTTGGCAGGAAACTGTGGGTCTTACTAATTGAATGAGAGGCTAATCAGAGATCTGAGCTAATCCAATGACTGGCTATTTGTAATCCCTCCAGGCAAGAGTACATTCTGCAATTTTGCCCTAATTGATTTGTCTTTTTTCCACCTTTTTCTTCTGTAATGTTTATGTAGAATGGAGATTTATGCATATTGGGAGTTGCAATGGCTAACTATGGGATTTTTAAGATAGTGGCTTTGATATAAAAATGCCCTAGAGTTTAAATTCATTCATTTTCATATTCACACACTGTCTCATGCTGTCTTTCACATACAGTGGATATGCTTTTGCAATGATTTTTTAGTTCAGCAAACATCATTGTTCATTGCTCATATTTACAGTAGGTTTTAGGATTTTGTGCATGGATGTTTCCTCATGTCCAACTAATTTTTAAAGCAATCTGACTACACCTGGCGGGCGATAAAATAGACCTCAAGGAGGGACCCAGGCCATATCTAGAGACCACAGTATCAGATCATTGGAAGTGGGCCAATAAGCAACCGCATTGCAAGTGCAAAACCCCCTTAGCAAGAAACCTTAATCATATTTTATTCACAATCCTTTATTATTATTATCATTATTATCATTGAGGTGGTGGACATATTTCCTGAACAGTCTTTTTTAGTAAATTAAATACTAAACTAAATTTAGCATCATGCTTTCTGTGTTTTAAGGCTGTGTGTGTAAATGAAACACAAGTCCACAGTTGTAATAAGCTGCTTCTTCTCTTAATGGCTGATCCCGAGTGCCCTTCATTTCCATATTTCTGATATTCAGAGCACTTTCTCCAAGTATGTGACATGACTTTACACTTTAAATCAGCATATCAGAACCTACACTAAATTAAAACCAAATGAGATAAAGTGCATGTACTGGTTTTGTGTATTTTATTTACTCTCCATACAGTTAAGCGAGTTTATTTAACTGTCGAGTTTGGGTCAAGTGTAGGATGTCTGTTCACTAAAGCTATAAAGCACTGGAAAAATGAATTCCATTTAGCCAAAACAAAATGTTTGTCTTAATTTCAAATTTATTGTTATTATCAATGCTGAAGTGCTGGGGTCTGTTCTTCATACCTTGCTTAATACATCTGAGATGATTTGACAGATGTTTTAATCCTGATAACTGATCTCTAGATAATTTGGCTCTTCAAACAAGTTAGCAGATTATAAGAAAATGTCTAGATTATGTTGTCTAAAATGACTTTCTGTTGTCATGTTCATTAAAAAGGGTAGATATAGCCATACTTGAAACCATGATCAGCAATGCAGTGATTGGCTGGCACCAAGACAGCAATGTACACAATTGGATTCTATGATGTATTGAAAGTTCAAAAGAACAGAATTCATGTGAAATAGAGTTTCATTTATTTATTTGTATTATTATTTTTGTAACAATGTAGTCAATGTAAAGTCCCAGCCTGGACCTTAAAACAAGAATAATTTACCAAAAAAATGGAATTTCCCAAGACGTCCCAAGAATATATCACGAATATAGGTGTAACTTGTATTTTTCCAATTCAGTTGGTTTTAGCATAAATCTCACTTAATTTAAACATTTCTTCACTTAAAACAAAGTGGGAAAATCTCCCAGTGGCACAAGACAAAATACATTTGTATTCACATATTCACACATACATAATCCATTGTTCCTGATTAAAAAAAAATATATTAAATGTCCTTTACATTTTTTTGCCACTTTTGCATCTCAGACTCTTACTCGTAAAGCTGAAGGGGATTGTAACAGGGTTCATTAAAAACTGAACTTCCTGGTTAATGACCTGAGGGAGACCAACCTGGACATGCTGATCTGCTTTCTAACAATGTTTACATAAATAAGGGGGTCATGGGTGGTATCAGGTGTGTGTGTGTGTCGACAGCGAGAGACTATTCTTCTCTCCACAGCAGCCGTTCTCCTGTTTTCACACACAAATACTCCTCTAATACACTCACACACTTCAGCGAGCAGCTGAAGTAGGTTAGTCTTTGCAGCTCCCATCTGCCTCATCTGCTGATTGTTAATGATCTGTGGTCGCATTCTACTGTGTTTCTCTCCATTTTCTCATTTTCCTGCCATCATCGTCTCTCTCTCTCGTTCACACACACGCGAGCTACTTTCACGCTGTGACATTCATTACAGATCTCACTGTCATTGCTGTTGATCATTGCTTGATGCTGTTTTCTTGGCATTACTTTAATTTTCTCTTTCTCTTTCTTTTTTCCTCTCTATTTTGTATTTTGTGTTCCCTTTCCTTATGTGTGTGTTTTGTCATTATCACTCCATTCTCAATTCCCCTACATCCTACATTCAAACCTTTTACCTTTGTGGCGTTTGTGTGTGTGTGTGAATGGATATTTATGAGTTTTTTTTTTAATATATATATATATTCCTCTTTACCTCCCTACTTCTATATATTCCCGTATGAATATATATATATATATATATATATATATATATATATATATATATATATATATATATATATATATAAATGTGTGTGTGCGTTTGTGTGTGTGTGTGTGTGTGTGTGCGTGTGTGTGTGTGTGTCTGTATTGGGTCCTGAAGTCCGCCGTTGGAAGCGCGTAACAGGCTGCTCCTGAAATGCTCCAAGTGCGGCGTGATCTCCAGTACCGCCCTGTCCAGCTCTACCGCCAGCAGTGCCATGTTAGTCTCATTCCATATTCTCTCTTTATCTCTTTCTTTCTTTCTCTGTGGCTTTCTTTTCTCTCTTTTTCTATCTCTAGAGCCCAACACTGACAGTAAGAAACAGAAACTCTTCAAAGAGCCACCCTCCTGTCTGCAGACTACATCATTTTCTTTTGCAAATCATTAAAAAGATAGCAAAGATGGCTTTGGAAATCAATATATTGTTTATCTGTCAAATATAAGTGTACATAAACCACTGTTCAGTGCAATGTATTTTGAATTATAAAAGTGTCCAAGACAGACTTGGGGCCCATTAACACAGAACACGGTTTCGTTTTTAAAAAATGCAAGGCGTTGGCGGTGGAAGGGGAAAAACACAAGTTCTCGAGATGCGTTTTTTTTTTTTTTAAGTGTAGCTTTTTTTAATTTTGAGCATTTTTAGGACACCGTGTCATATGCAAGACACAAACGCAGTGATCAAAGATGTCTGTCTAGCACGTGTTTACATAAAAAAGAGGAAGTTTACCAGTGGAATATAAATTTTTTTTTAAAGAAAATATTTGTAAGATGAACTACACTTACTAAAAGTATTTATATTGCTTTGTATCTTATTTCAAGGATTTAAAAATACTTAAACTCTAAAATTAGACAAAAACGTAAAATGATTTATTTATTTATTTTGCAAAAGCATGGAAGTGGTACTCACTGTACCAAATTGCTCTAATGATAGGAAAATCCATGCAAAAAAATTTAATTACAAAAATAAATAAAAACCCTGTCATTTTATTAAATATTAATTATATTTGTATATATCATTAATAAATTAATTAAAATGTATTATTATTATTATTATTATTATTATTATTATTATTATTATTATTATTATTAAGTAAAAGGAATGTGTTAAATTGACAGCCATTTCGAAAACACACATACATGCACATACACACAAACATGGAGGGTAGTGCTCTTTGAAGAGGTAAAGAACCAGAGCGTGGATCAAGGGCCACCTCTGACTCTTTTGGCTTTGGATAAATTGGACTCTTCTCTGCTATTTGCTGGAGAGAGTCATGTCATTGAAATGATAATGAAATGAATGATATCGCTTCTCTGTTCCTTTTTCTCTTTGTCATTTTGTTTTTCCTCATCTTGTCCTTGTTGTCTGCTTTTCTGTCTCCGCTATCTGAGTATAAATATGGGGCATGTGTATGTGGTGCCATAAAACAACTTCCATTCATAGAATTTAATAAAGAGGACTTCCAAAAGGAAGTTTGGAGGACTATGTTCACATAATCCCACCAATTGCCTCATTTTCTTTGATGTCGGTGTTCCTGCTCCATCCCAACCCCACGCTCTTTCTCCACAGTTAGTTAGGGGAGGGCACACTGTTTCACGTTTACCAGCCCAATCTTGTCTGCATTGTTCTTACATGAGCATTAGAAATCACACTGAAGATTTGCATAGAAGCAAATCTCTTCCTCTGTCTCATTGCTAATGTCCATCCCATCGCAGTCATATGCAGGAGACTGAGTCAGTGCAGCGTGAAGATGTTAAATTGATGCCCAGCTGCGGTGAGCCCTTGCTTGGCTGAGCTCAGGCGGACAGTCCTTACTGACACCTGATATTTATCTAAATAGGCTCTGCGTGATGCAGAACCAAAACACTCCGGTAGGATTAGCAACATGTTGGAAATTCATCAGGGCATGTTAGTATGTGCGCTCAGCATTATGAACAGCAATATTTTGACTGTTTTGCAAATAAAGTGAGTGTGTGTCCTAACTGGATTGACTATGTATCTGTTCATTGAAGGAAAAAAGAAAATGATTATTAGTATTAGTATTAGTATTATTATGTCTTCTGCATGATCACGTTGTCATTCCCTTATGAAAATGGTCCATTTTAAAATTAGTTTCCTGCAAGATAAAATCATCAAATTATAAAAAATAAATAAATAAATACAAAAAAAAAACTTGTAAATCTGCTACATATGGAGGAAATGTAAATGCAAAATGTTTTAAAAAGTGTTTTTTAAAAAAGTGTTACTGTTAACTTAGTAATGTAATACACAATGGACTGAATTTCAAACAACAGTAAATTGAAAAAATAAATAAACTACAGAATTTGATATTATTGATTTTATTCATTTATAAGATGCATTTAATTAATCAAAAATATTTGTGAAATGTCATTAATTTTGTGAAAATACATTAAATAAAAATAGAAAAATTTTAAATTTTATGTAATATATATATATATATATATATATATATATATATATATATATATATATATATATATATATATATATATATATATATATTTATTTATTTATTTATTTATTTGTTTTAAGTGTTGATATTTTAACTTGGTATATTAATTCAATATACTATGAATAAAATATAAAACAGCAATAAATTACAAAATACATACATTACTGAGTTTTATTTTGATATCATAATCATAATATTATTATGATTTTATTGATTTATGGGATACTTACAATCTAAAATAATTATATACAATTTTCTTTAAAAAAAATTATCTGTAAATTGGAAATCTGCTACAGTTTTTCTTTTCTTTTTTGAAATACTCTTTCAATACCATGTTGCATAAATAAAATGTAGCAGTCACTAGGTCTGTGATATCAGGTTTCTAATTACTGTGACTCTAATGACTCCTTAAGTATATTGTACATTTGCGCTGTATTGACACTCAGTTAAATGCCTGTGGTGCAGAGCTGGTTTCTAAACCTCATCAACACCCCCATAACTCAACTCAAATCATGATAATATCTGATTGCTAATGATTCCAGGTGCAGTGATGTCGCCACCTCGCTGCATGGAGGATGAACTGCATGTTGCTCTGTGTTCTTTCTGCACAGGGCGTCGTTATGGAGCTCTTGTGTGGTTCTCCCTCTGTTGGCACTCACATGGATGTCAGCTGTGCTGGCCATCACAGACCGCCGATCAACCCTCTTCCAGGTGCTCTTTGCCGTCTTTGACTCAGTCCAGGGATTCGTCATCATCACAGTGCACTGTGCCATGCGCCGAGAGGTCAGTGGGCAACATCAATGATGCAACCGGCAATGATCCAGTTATCTGTGTAGAAATTCTAAGAAGAGTCACAATTATAAAAGATAAAGTTCTTAATAAGTCCAAGTGTTTTTACTGGGTCAGAATTGTCTTGGGTGGGTAACTTCTATACAGGGTCATCACCCACAGCGAAAAAGATGCCCTTTTCAAGTTTTTGAAATCTTGCACTTCCTGCCTCTGTTCTCCACTATGTGGGTCTCTTAGAAATTTCTTGATAATACTTTTCACTACTGTTCTTGACACTTGAAAACACTTTGATAAGATGGTTAGTAATAAACTAGTGTTTTCTGTGTCAATGCAAAGATGAAGTTGACGATGCGGACTCGCCATGAACACCAGAGAAAAATGCATATTTTATATCGATTGCATAATCAGAGAGTAGCCTATTTATTTTGGTTTTAATATTTTCGGTTAAAAGTGGACATTTCAAGCTTGCTGTAATATATAGCCTATATTTCTCAAATCTGTGAGGGACAAGCTGAGTTTCGGCGCTCTCCAGTTCACATGCAATGCAAGATCGCCTTATTACATTGTCTGCTATATATATTTGCTTATTATTTATTAAATATGGGCAATTGATTGATAAAACATTGATCAAAATTAAGATACAATTTATACAAAACGAAAATCTTTTAAAAATAGTTTTCTATAAAACAAAACTTAATGAAGTCATCAAAATCATGTTGTCCAAACAGCGCCGTTGCTCCCCAGTCTTCACCTTTTCTCTTGCCGGCTCCATCTCTACCTGCAGACTGAGCTCATTATTGCATATTTAGAGATTCTGAGCCTCTGGCATCAAAGAGTTTGAGAAACACTATTTTAGATAACAATATTATGTGCATATGATTGGCCATAACAATATATATATCTTATAACAATTAGAAATAAAAGTTTCACTTTTATACTGCCAGTCTTAGAGGACAGTCAGAGGTGTATTTAAATGTAGATTGGAGGAGTACTTTTATTTCAGTCCATTATTTTAATGCCCACTTAGGAATAAATCTTGGCTTGGACCACTGATGCAATCAGTTTTTTGAAATAGCATGGCCTGCTTTCACGTAATAATGGTTTGCTCTGACCGGCCATAAATAAATCAACTGATGGATCAAACTATAGTCACATTGTTGTGGGTCTGTAGCCAAGATGTGACAGTTTCAACTCTCCAGCATGTACTGAATCTTGGCTGACTTTCACATACTGGGTAAATCAAAATATGCTGCTGGAGTTTAAGGAGGGAGAGAAAAAATCAGTTCTAAATCGCTAAGCCGTATATGTTAAATCAATATCGCAAAACTGAAGGATTAGAGTAAAATAAATCCTGGTATTATTTTTGTAAATATATGAAAATCCCTGGCAAGCTTTGATGTAATCCCTAATAGCTTCAGCAAAACAAGAGAGTGGAATGTAGTTTGTGCACTGGATCCTTGCGCTAGATGCAGTTTGATGTGCGAAGTACACTTTGAAATGGAAGAGTCAACAATGGAAAGGCCGCATTGATGATTAGCACAGGCTAATGAGAGGAGGATGTTTGTGGGAATAGTTTGTTCTCATGCGTTTATGAAGATAGAGAGAGTCTAGAAGCCATGCCATCGGGTGTCATTCTGATACGTCTGCAGCTTTGTCTCGGCAGACAGTCATCCATAAACAAGCTCTGAGAATGAGACCGTCTCCCGCTCTGTCTTGCGAAACAGCCTAGCGTTTCTGCACATCGTAATTTTAGTTGCGGGGAGGGGAGCAGACTGATTACAGATTCTGGTCTAGGCGGCTGAATAGTGTTGCAGCATGATAACTCATGCTCAGTTGAATAGAAAGAGAAGGGATTTACTAAACAGTGCAGAGAATGTGCAGTCAATAAATAAAGTGTTTCAACAGAATATGCTTGATGCTATTCGGAGGACGCAAGTAGATTAAAGTGTCATTTGTTCAGCGCGTAACCTTTGCAAACCGTAAAGGTTGTGGCAGATCAACCTCTTGGGACATGTACAACATGTTGTAGAATGAACGTCTCAAATATGTCTCCAGTGAACACTTTAGATGGGATTTTGTCTAGATCATGTCTGAGTTCAAGCAAAATACATTAAAAACAGGAATATTGCAAAATATGATTAATACCTTAAATCACTATAGTTTTCTATTTGAATATATTTTAAAATTTAAGATGAATTTCCAGCAGCATGATCTTTCATAGAAATCATTTTTATATGCTAATTTAGTGCAATAAAGAAATATTTGTACACTCTTTTCGAGCAATCATTCTCAGTTAATATCTGTATTTAGCTCTGTCCTAGTGTGATTGATTCAGCTGAGAGGGGCCTCCAGACAGTCTAAGAAAATCTCGGTTATATCTGTTATGTCTTTTGTTGGCAAAAAAATAAAATAAAGCTCTGATCTTCCCAGTTAGGAAACACTGTGATTTCACTTGGTCATTCAGTAGGCGTTTTGGCCATAAATCTGTATGCAAATAAGTGGCATCCCGTTGCTACGGCTACACTGTCGTCAGGGGAAACAGCCTATCACATTGTCTTTTTTTCTTTTCTTTTTTTTTTTTTTTGATTAAAGGGAGTGTCTTCCTCTCTATTGTTGTAGAGCCGGTGCGTCTGCAGTTATGTAAACTCCTGTGGAAATGCAAACAGGCTCACTGCAATGTTTTTCACTCAGGAATATAAAATAACATCAAAGTTTTATGAGAACTCACATACAGACACCCTCTGTAGATTACTACAATAACTAGATTAAACTGATAGATAAAGAAGAGATAAAGAAGCTGCTAGTGTCTTTAGGATATTTGCTATCATTATTAGTTTCATGTTAGCATTCACACAGGATGGATATTCACCCCTCCTATTCTTTTTTTCTAATAATGATGTCACCGTCTTCAGAATCACTAACAGTCTACATGTTATACGGTGATTGAGTATAATAATAAAAAAAAATCTAGACCCAAAATGAAAGATAGAAAAATATCTATTATAATATTTAATACTCATTTTAAAATGTTTTAGTCTGCTTTAGTTTAGTTTCTTTATCTTCTCGGATCTGTGTTGACAACATTCCTTTTTTCTTTTCTTAGTATTCCCTCTGCCGGAACCTTCTTTTGTTTTCGCTCTTCGACCACACAATACCTCATTTTCTGCCATTTTTCAGAAACCGGAAGAGGCTGACAACTCTAACATTAGTGATTGACACCAGCAAAGAACACGCTTGATGGACAGCTGTCAACTGTGGTTTCATTCATGCGCATACTAACTGTACGCGCTTTAAAAATGTTTAAAAATGCCTCCTTAAATTTTATTGGGTAACTTTTGTTATATAATATGGTCCAGCTCTCTTTCATACCTGAGCTGTGTATGAACAGAAACAGGACTGGCAACCATATTTTGCTGTTATGAACAGCCCTAGAAAGGCTTGAAATAATGATGATGTCATATTTGTTTGTTTGCTTTATATTATTATTCCCTAGTTTTTAGATTTAAACGATCTCTGCGAGTCACTCTGGTTGTATCCCATGTCTTCCCACCTCAGGTACAGGATGCAGTGCGCTGCAGGATGGGTGGGTGCAAAGACGACAGTGAAAACTCTCCAGACTCCTGCAAGAACGGCCAGGTGCAGATCATGGTGAATAGCATTCCATTCCATCTCATCTCACATGGGACTCTCAGACGGTCTGCTTCTCCACTTTTAAACATCACGGGGTACTGGGTGACTGTATTTCAAATCGGATTTGTTTTGTAAATCGGAGCAGGTGACTATTCTAGAGAAGGTTGCTAGATAAAGCTTGTTTCATTTGGGAAAGCCATTTTGTGCAATTTCTAGTATTAGGTGAAAGTTACAGGTATGCGACCTGTATTCAGTTAGAGACTTAAAGGGGACCGATTATGCAAAATTAACTTTTACGTGTTGTTGGTACATAATGTGTGTTGGCAGTGTGTGTACACAACCACCCTATAATCATAAAAATCCACCCACTCCTTTTTTTAATCCCCATAAATCATAAGCAGTGTCTCAAAACAAGCTGTTCGCAGAATCTGTAAAATGTGACGTCACATTTTACAAGCCACACCTACGATGTGTGAGCAGCACACAATCTGCCATGTTTATCTTCACGTATAAAAAGATAGTATAAAAAGTACTTTATGTCAAAGTTATATAGAATATAGAAGTTATACAGAAGTTTTCAGGTCAGTTTTTTTTTGTTTCTTTTTATTTTTTGGGTCATATTAACAGCGTAGACAGCAGGATAGATACTGTATATTATGTTGCTTACACTTAAAATGCAGATCAAATAAAAATATGTTATTCCTTTCCCCGCTGTTTATCTTCATAGGCATAACCGACTGTTTTTTTGCAATTTATATGTATTTGACGGTTCACGTGCAATAAGACATGAAAGAGAACTTAGTTTAGTATTCACATGCCATGTGACAGCCGCTTTCTGTACATGTGCCCTCAAAAAATAAAAAAATTTTTTATCAGATGTTTAAACTGATATGGCTTTAAAACACATGATTTCTGTGCAATAGACCTGATAAATCAAAACCAGAAAGATTTTTTTAGCAGAACATCTGAGGAACGAGCTGTAAAGGCACAGCCCTATTATGAGCAGCAGCTCATATGCTTTTAGACACATGCATGAAAACAGTGAGTTTCTGTTTCCACTCAATTTGCAAAATGATACAATAAATGTTCTGTGGGGTATTTTGAGCTACAACTTCACAAACACAATCTGGGGACACCTGAGATTTCTTTTTTTTTTTTTTTTTTTTTTGAAAGGTCAGTTGGTTTTGAATAAAATTAACAGTAATTATATTAAATAATAAAAAGCAGTAAAGAATGTTAGTAAAATACTTGGCACTTATAACTTTATTGGGTATTTTCATATAGTTTTTAAGCCCTTTGCCCTGTGCCTTGCAGTAATTTCAAAGACTAGACTTGCATGTAACCATGGTAACTACAGCAGAAACTCTCCAAGTGTGTGTGTGGATCAGTTTGGCTTAGAGGTATCACCGCCCCTGAAGGTCTGCTGCACCTATCGCCTTCCTTACTTCAACTCACCCCTCACTTTTTCTCTCTCCCTACCTTTTTCTCCATTCTGCCTCTTTGCCGGCAGAGGGGCCCACACCGTCCGAGCCTCTACAGTCAGGAGCAGTGTGGCTCGCTCCGATATTCACCTGGGTGCTGCAAAGGCTGCCACCAAACCTGCCCTGCCCACCCTCTAGCCTTGGCCAATCACAATCATGGACATAACCATAACCACACCCACATTCTCCACCAGAACCACACTCAGACTTTAAACCATAGCCACCTTCTCAATCACAACCATGCTCACAATCTCGACCACAACCATGTCCATACTCTTAACCACACCCTCGACAAGAACCACACCCACACCTTGAGCCACAACCACATGCATACGCTTAACCACAACCATGCCCACGTTCTCCACCAGAGCCAGAGCGTTGTCTTGGAGCACAATCACATGACCGTACGTCTCTGAAATGTGCTTTATTGCACGTGTTTGCTTTAGAGTTAGTGCTGTCCATTTTAGAGTGTAGCTGACAGCATAGCATGAGCATTTTAGCCAGCTATTTAGAGAAGTGGTTGGCTGTGAACAAGTTATTTAATGCAAAGTAACTGCTTAGATTCCATGGCTGTGCAGTAAAATTTTTGCATAGTCACAGATCTCTTTTCTTGTCTCATGTCTTGTTCTTTTTTTTTCTTTTTTTTTTACTTCAACACGCATAGGTATACAAACAGGTTGCCCTCACTAGGACGTTCTAAAATTGTACCATTGTGTAATGCCCTGACTAAAGCTTTGTTTTGAACTCCTTTGAGAGTAAATTCTTTTGGCAGCAATAGCCAACGCTGCATTTCAATGAGGGCCTGGAGTTGAGCTGCTCTGGGATGGACATTTTTGGTTTACCCTGAGGGACTCAGTTTGTGTCCATTGTATTGTACTTTTTTTAAGAGTCCTCCCCTTTTTTCATGAAAATAATATCAGTTTTTTTTTTTTTTTTTGGAAAGTCAAGCCCAGCTGTGTCAGACTGTGATATGATAATTTTTGTTCACTTTGGTTCATTGCAATTAGTGCTGGTGCCAAGGGATCTGCTATTTACTGTAGAGGTGTTACAGATGTGTTGCATTAAACCAGTACTTTGTCGGAACACAGCGGGATGATTGCTAAAATTAACAATTTGTTCATTTTTGATGGACACTTTAAACACCACATACTGGTTGCAACAGATTAGCTCCACCCTTCATCATACATAAATTGTATGACCCAAAAGTAATTGATTAAGAATGGGTCTCAGTAAGTTTTGTTCACTTGTGGGCAGCATTCTGTTTGTAACAAGCTGAAGTTATCTCTTCTCTGTCCTATATTTACTTACGCAGACGGACTTTGAAAAAGATGTGGACTTAGCGTGTCAAACAGGTAAGTACTTCTGGGACCTCCGTTTTTTCTTACATTACCGCTGTCCTACCTCTTTGCTCTCTAATTCTTGCACATAACCCTGCACATCATTGTCTCCCCCTAACTTGCAGAAAGAGGACATCCATGTAAGTCTCACTCTTAAGTTAGAACATTTCTGTTTGTGTGTCATTTTTGTTAGTTAGACTAGAGCATTTTATTGTTTTGCATAAACAAATTGATTGCCATATCCTTATATACTTTTGGGATGCTATGGAATGGTCTTAAGGGTTTGGAATGACATGAAAATGAGTTATAATCAGAGAATTTTAATTTCTGGGTGAACAATCCTTTTAATTTCAGCTTGGAATGTCAAGTTCCAAGAACCGTAACTGGCAGGTTTATTTTTAACACTCAACCAACTTGATCATGCTACTAGATTCACTTTATAATGAAAAAGGCTGTGCTGCAGTGTTGGCATGGTAGGTTTATTAACATCCAAACTTATCTTTGTCTGTAACCTGAAATGTATAGGTTTTAGGGGAGAAAAAAAACAGTTTTGTGGATTATAAACTACCGTTGCTTTAATATCAACCTTATACCATTCAAATTAAGACTAAATCAAAGGAAGGTTCCTTTTTATCTAATTTTGTATGTTATTTTAAATATATGCACTTGTTTAGTATTAATTTATTTTCTTTCAAATTTTGTACTGAGTTGTGATGGCTGTTAAATGTGACCTTATTAATGATGTATAAAACCGGAAGGCCATTACGGCTCTTGGTTTTTCTCTTAGAGGAGCTGATTTGTGCATGGCTTTCCTTCCTAACCCTACCTAATTCAAGTGAACTGCTACTGTAACACCTCTGGGGCACCAACATTTGCAACCATCCAACTTCTGCATGCCAAGATTCCTGGATAATAATAATTTGTCCTTTCCTGCCCTCATTGCCTTACCTTTAGCTTCTCTTTTGACCTGTGCACTGACACACTCCATTTCCACGCACTGTAACTGAGCTCATTTTCTTTTGTCTCTTTCCCCATCATTCCCTCCACCGATCACATTCTCTCTGCACCCACTCAAATCAACCTTGCTTATTGTCACTGCTTCAACCTCTCTCCAAAACATCTGGGCTCTGTACCTTTGGGAACTGCTTCGTAACCATCTTCCATCCCACCCCTTTCCTTTTCTGTCGTGTACTGTTTTGGCATCCAAATTTGTTATGATCTATTTCTCTCTTGGTTTTTTGCCTCACTGTCCATCTGTGTGATCATGTGCACTCGACCTCTGTTTCTGTCTCTTTTCTTCCTCCCCACTTCTGTCTATCTGTTCTCTTTCTCTCTTACTTTCTCCTTTCTACCTCAGTCATTTTTAAGGAGGTAAACACCTGTAACCCTGCTACCATAACTGGCACTCTATCACGCATCTCCCTGGACGATGAGGATGACCCAAAGTTGTCAGCTCACCAGGAAGGCGTTAATTTCAGCAGCCTGCCTGGGAACATCCCACCTCCTAATCTCCTGGTGCAGGTACCTCCTTTGGGTCCGTTGAATGAGCTAAGCGAGCAGCCACTAAAGAAGGAGGTTAATGTGGAGCAGCAAGGTCAGCATCAACGATCTGGACCCATCTACTTGTGCACAGAGAGCGGGCTGGGTTGGCCCCGACCAAACCCTTCTTCCACCCAGGATTCAGCTGGTGGTGTTGGTGGGGAAGGGGACTACATGGTGTTGCCACGTCGGACAGTCAGTCTCAAGCCCCCTCCTCCAATCCAGGATGAGGGGAAGCCCCTGAACATTACAGTAGATGACCCTCCCTTTCCTCCACCCCCTTCACCCCTGACTCTGCATCCAGCAGAGAGTGAGGCATACCCTGCAGACTTTGCAGCTGTGGACCACATCAGCATGAACCTAAACCGCTCCTATGGCACACTCAAACAGTTGCCAGCCCACACCGGGCACACACATTCCCACACCAACACCCACACCATGCAGGTCAAGCAGAATCGTCCCTCTGTCCGGCAGATCCTCACCTCGGGGACAGTGGAGCGCACCAGAACCCTTCCCCGCAACCTGGGCAGCACCAACACCAGCCTCTCGGCTGGATCTTTGGAAGTAAGTAAGGGTTAAAAAAGGGGTTCATTCTTTTTAAATCTAGAAGCATCATGGACACCACCTGCAGTTTGCAGTTTTGGTGTACAACCTAGGAGCACAATAGTGTTGTACTCTCTTAGCATTCTTGCCAGAAAAAGGGAACTGGGGACCACATAGCACAAAGTATCATTATGGCAGGTGTATGGTCCAGGCACTCGGACCAAGGAAGGTATCCGGTGCTGGGTGAAGGTTTCCTGCGCGTTTGGTCTTTCATCATTTTTGACCGTCTTTGATCATTTCACCGAACACGCAGGAAACCTTCATCCAGCACCGGATACCTTCCTTGGGCTGAGTGCCTGGACCTTACACAGGTAAATGTCAGTTAGAAAAAACTAGGATGAATGCAGTGATTGAGAAACACACCAACCCAAACACACAAAGTGTACATTCCTAAACTAGCAACAGAGAGTTTCTTACTAGATCTCTCAAAATGAAAATTGTCATCATTCACATCATTCCCATCATTTTTGACTTTCCTCTGTGAAACACAAAAAAAGGATCTTTTGAAGTCACTGGGGTCCAAAACAACACTAGACCCCATTTGCTTTCCAAAATAACATATTTTGTTTTCAGCTGAAGAACATACTGTAAGTCAGGTTTGGAATTACATGGAGGTGAATACTTTAAAGGGGTCATATGATGCAATTGCAAGTTTTCCTTCGTTACAAGGTGTTCATGAATAGATGAGATCCCTAAAGTTGCAAAGACCAAAGTCTCGAACTCAGAGATTTTCATGATATAAGTTAAGTCACTTCTGACTCACAGTCTAGAAGTATGTTTTTCATATTGAAATAATTTGCCACTGATGATTCAATCATGAGTTTTGTGCAGTGTAGAATATCACTTGTTGTTTGTCATTTCTCCGATCACAAATGCATACATGGTTTTATGTTTACGCAGCACAGAATGCAACGCAACTTGTAAAAAGACAGTATAAGTCATTATGATCCATAATTATGTCCCCACTGAATGCAACAAATGCCTCGTTCGTAATGGGTTTTATCATTTTTATCTCTTCACACCAGGCATCACAGTATAGTAAGGGGCGTAACATTTCCGCTTGAGGCATTCGGTCAATCACAACACACTGGATAGTTGACCAATCAGCATACAACTCGCTTTTCAAAGCGATGAGCTTTGTGAAAATCAAACTGCGTTTCAGTAAGGCAGGGCATATAGGTGCAACAGTAATGTACAGTATGTGAAAAATATATATTTTTTTTTTTTACCCTAAACCGCATAAACATGTTATAAATATGTTATTTTGAGCAACATCATATGACCCCTTTAAAGGTGTTACAAGTGAGAAATACAGAGGCTGAATTATCTTATTACTAATGTCTCCTTTCATTTCGGGGGCCGGATGACACTGCATCATCTGTAGTCCCTGAGACACCATACATACTGATCATCTAGCAACTCTCACATCAGTCTGTCACAAGAATCCATTCAGGTGTGCCTTCTATACCCAGAGTCCCCTGTCAACATGATGTTACACAACTTAGTGACTCCATCGGTGTGTGTATATGTGTGTGTGTGTGTGTGTGTGTGTGTGTGATTTATTTGATAAAAAGGATAGAAAACATTAAATCACAAATCACTGTTTAAAATGAAAGAAAAAAACAAGTTTCAATTAGTTAGACTTCCTGAGACCAGGCTTAAGCACCTCTGCTTGTTGATCATTTGCAGTTTCAAACCCCATTTGGTTGGTAAGAAGAGCTGAAAAAATAAAAACTACACATTTGTATGTTGAACTTAA
>NC_068410.1:198469-227856 GCF_023724105.1 Carassius gibelio | reverse complement strand
GGGGCTCGTCCGGGATTAGCACATCTCGCCTGGCACTGTTGTCATAGTAACGTGGGAATCCTGCACCCAGTGTTTCAGGGAAGACTACTTTGCCAAGTGTCATCCAGAGAACAACTGCCACAGGTGATGCATCAGCATGACTACTTTAAGCCCACGGCGAGTGCTGCTCTTCAAGATCCAAAAGAAGCTTTCAGATTTGAGTTTTAGTCAGCTGCAGACTGTTGCAAGTTCGATAGATGACGGTCGTAAAACTTACCAGGTAGCAGATCTAAGTGAACCCGAACTTTATGACCTAATTGTCGACTACATCAGAAGTGATGAGTTAAAAGCGGCAGAAGATGAGGGCATGACTCAACTTCTCCTCCTTTCTGACCTACTTAATGACGTGCTATCAGCTGCAGGAACCAGAGCCGCGGAATCGGGTAATGTGGCACCTGTCTTGATGGGAGATTCACCAACACAGCAACAGGGTCACACTCCAACTGATGACGATGGAGAAGTTTGCACACAACCGTTACACATGGACAGAGACACTCGCACACAATCATTACTCATGGACAGAGAAACTCGCACACAATCATTACGCATGAACAAAGAGACTGACATGCACTCATCATTTCAGGGCAGAGACACCTATGCACTTACCAGAGAAGTCACCTCATCAATGCCTGGTATGCCAGACCAAATTGGTGCTGCTCCTTTGGGTAGGATGAACTCATCTAACATTGCTGACCATGTTGTAAGATTGTCTGATGTTTCAGCTTTGTTACCACGTAGAGAGTTTAAGTTGCATGGTGGTCAAATTTGTGATATAGGCTGTGACATGTCTTTCAATTGTCTCTGTAAGCAAATGGATCAAGGGTTGCAGGAGGGTTTCAGTGAGTCTGAGATTATCAGAGCAGTCCTTAAGATAACAAAACCTGGTACATTCAGAGAGATGTTGGTTAATAAGGATGATCTTACTACTGATGGGTTGAAAAGATTTCTGCGCTCCCACATTAGAGACAAAAATGTAACTGAACTTTTTCAAGAGCTAACTAGTGCTAGACAAAATGACAAAGAAAGCCCACAACAGTTTCTTTACCGAATAATGGGCCTGAAGCAGCGTGTTCTTTTTGAGTCACAACAACCTGGTGTAGGTTTTAGCTATAACAAAGAGCTCGTTCAGGGCACTTTCATTCACACACTTTACCAGGGGTTAAATGAGAGGAACAGCCATGTCAGACGTGATCTTAAACCTTTTCTCTCAGACATGCAGGTTAGTGACGACTTGCTCTTGGAAGAAATAACAAAATCAACAGCTGAAGAAGAAGGGCGATTGAAAAGACTGGGTTCAGTAGGTAAAAGCAGACCAGTTACTGTAAGCGTAGCTCAGCACTCCCAAAGTGAACTGAACACCCCAACAAAAGTTGACGCTGAGTTGCAAGCAAACCGTGATGCGATCAAAGAATTAACTGCTCAAGTTTCTTCTCTAACCAAGCATCTAGCCCAGATGTCCACCCCCACTGAGGCTGTGAAGCTGAAAGACTGCCACTCACCTACTGACCGCACACAACCACCATGGTCTGAGACCAGAGGTAGATGCAATGACTGTGTACAAAAAAACAATACCAACTGTGTTCACTGCTTTGTTTGCGGCCAGGCAGGACATCGCGCCATTGGCTGTCTCCAACGAAGGTTGTCGGGAAACGGGAAGAGGTCGCTGGAGAGGGGCAGCCAGTGATCCTAAGCAGTGATGAGCCCCGAGAAAAGGTCAAAACACCTAAACACTCACAGTCAAACTTACAGTACCAGTCAGACCCAAAGAAAAGAGTAGCTCAACTCATTGGTAAGCGATGCATGGTCTCATGTTCCATCAATGGTGTACCTCTTCAAATGCTGCTTGATTCAGGGGCACAAGTGACCATGGTGAGCAAATCGTGGATTGAACAAGCACTACCCTGTATAAAAATACAGCCACTTGGATCGTTATTTGATCATTCCCTTGAAATTTCTGCTGCTAATAATACTCAGGTTCCCCTTGATGGATGGGCAGAGATTGATCTTCAGATATGCAGCCAGCGTCATGGGCGCCTTACAATCAGGGTGCCACTTCTTATCAGTCGTGACTGCAATTACCCTCTTTTAGGTAGTAATGTAATTGCGGAGATGATCAAAGCAAACACTGATCAGGACGATATTGTAAATGTAACTGAAATACTGAAAGAAGCTTTGAGTGTCAGTGACAGTACCGTGCAAGCATTAGTCTTCACTCTCCAGACCATTAGACCCACGGAGATGCCACAGTGTAATGTACGCCTTGGCAAGAAAGGTGTAAATATCCCTTCAGGCAAGATTCGTGAAGTCCAGTGTAGAATTCGAGGATGGAACAGTGGAGGTACGATGATGTTTCAGCCGAGCCCTGAGAATCATTGCCCGGAGGGTCTAGAATTGTTCCCAGCTTTAGTTGATGTTCCTGATGGCTCATCCAAGCGCATCAAAATCCCAATTCAGAACTCAACAAAACATGACATCTATCTTGCAAAGAAAACCATTCTTGGTACTCTTGAAGATATACTTGATAATAATCCCTCCATAAACGGTGAGCCAACGCCTCAGAATACAGCCCACTTGTGTGCAGCTCAATTGTGTACTCATGAGCAGACTTTGAGAGAAAAAGAAATGCATAAACCCACACACATGACCAAAGACAAATGGCATCCTCCTGTTGACTTGTCTCATCTAGCTGAGGAAGAGCAGGAGATTGCGAAATGTATGTTATTCGACCAGTCAGATGTCTTTGCTAAAGATGACACCGATATTGGTTGCATTTCTGACTTACAACTTAAAATCTACTTAAAAGATGATACACCAGTCCAAAGGTCCTACAATGCAGTCCCAAAGCCCTTGTATAGAGAGGTTAAGGAACATGTTCAAAAGCTGCTAGATCATGGATGGATTAGAAAGTCTGTATCACCTTATTCCTCTCCCGTGGTCTGCGTAAGGAAAAAAGATATGAGCCTACGCCTTTGTGTTGATTTTCGTGGACTTAACAGCAAAACTATCCCCGACCGTCACCCCCTTCCACGTATTCAGGACCTATTAGATAGCCTGGGAGGTTACTCATGGTTTTCCATACTCGACCAGGGCAGTGCATATCACCAGGGCTTTGTTGAGGAGAACTCCAGGCACCTGACAGCTTTCAGCACGCCTTGGGGATTGTATGAGTGGATCCGTCTTCCTTTTGGCCTTTCCAATGCGCCGGCGGCTTTCCAAAGATGTATGGAGGGTGTGTTGAGTGGTCTGAGGGATGAATGCTGTTTTCCCTACTTAGACGATGTTCTCTGCTTTTCCAAATCCTTTCAGGACCACGTCAAAGATTTGAAGAGAGTCTTTTGCCGCTTACGGGAGCATGGTGTAAAATTACGACCAAAGAAGTGTGAATTATTTAAACGGCAGGTGCGGTATGTTGGGCGCCTAGTTACAAGTGAAGGCATTCAAGTCGATCCCAAAGACTTGGAAGCAGTGATGCAATGGAAGGAGCGGGAACCAAAGAATGTTGGAGAAGTAAGAGCTCTTTTGGGATTTTTGGGCTACTATCGGTCCTTCATTCAGGATTTTTCCCGAATAGCCCGACCACTGTTTAAGCTTCAAGAGAGTCCTGAGGCGTCTGGGGAGAAATCTGTCGAAACTAGGACAACTAAGCAAAGTATAAAAAAGGGTCAGCTGCCATCCAAGACACCAGTCCAGTGGACCCCTGAACACCGTGCTGTGGTTGCTTCCCTTGTCGACATGTTGACCACCTTTCCTATCTTGGCATACCCAGACTTTAATTTACCTTTTGTCCTTCACACCGACGCATCCAATGAAGGTCTGGGGGCGGTACTCTATCAGGAACAAGGGGGTAAACTACGCGTTATCGCCTATGGCTCTAGGACACTCACACCCGCTGAGAAGAATTATCACCTCCATTCTAACAAGCTTGAGTTCCTTGCCTTAAAGTGGGCCATTTGCGATAAATTCCGGGATTACCTTTACTACGCACCCACGTTCACCGTATTCACAGATAATAATCCCCTTACCTATATCCTGAGTACCGCCAAGTTGAGTGCTGTTGGGCATCGTTGGGTGGGTGAATTGGCCGACTTTCATTTTACAATAAAATATAGACCAGGCAGGACAAACACTGATGCTGACACCCTATCACGGTTCCCAGTGAAGCTCCAGGACCACATCAGAGAGTACTCTGAGGTTTTACCTCCAGATGTTGTGTCTGCCATATGGCAGGGAGATAAAGCCCAGAGAGAAAGAGAAGTACCGTGGGTTGCGGCTCTTCAGCTGGGCTCCACTGATGATAATATGCTTCCGGCCAGTATACCCTTGTTTCCTCTAGAAGACATTCGAGCTGCCCAAAAAGGAGATGCTTCCATCGTTGATGTGATTGCATTGAAAGAGAAAGGATGGAACCCCAATGACAAAGACAAGAGACAAATGGGACCCACCACACGACGACTCATACACGAATGGAGTAAACTTAGACTCGAACAGGGAATTTTATACAGACAAACCGGACAACACAGACAGCTGGTTCTCCCTGATTCTTTGAAGTCTCTTGTGCTCAAACACCTTCATGATGACATGGGGCATGTCGGCGCTGACAAAGTTACCCACCTGGCAAGGCAAAGATTTTATTGGCCTTTCATGCAGCGTGACATAGAAGATTATGTCATCCACCAGTGCCCATGTATTAAACAAAAGCGGCCTGCTGTTCCTGAAAAGGCACCAATGGGCTCAATTACAACAAGTGTACCATTTGAGCTACTGTCTGTTGATTATCTGCATCTTGAACCGAGTAAGGGTGGCTACGAGTATATCTTGGTTCTTGTAGATCACTTTACTCGTTTCGCCCAGGCCTACCCGACGCGGAACAAATCTGGAAAAACGGCTGCTGAAAAGATTTTCTTTGACTTTATACCACGCTTTGGGTATCCACAAAAGCTTCACCATGATCAGGGTCGCGAATTTGAGAATAACTTATTCCAGCGGCTTCAGCAACTGGCTGGCATTACCCATTCTCGAACGACACCCTATCATCCACAAGGGAACCCCGTTGAGCGTTTAAATAGAACACTGCTTCAGATGCTACGGACACTGTCAGAGGAAAAGAAATCTGAATGGAAAGACCACTTACCACACATAGTGCATGCATACAATTGTTCGAGACATGAAGCCACAGGTTATTCACCATTCTTTCTCCTCTTTGGAAGGGCCCCACAGTTGCCCATTGATTTGATTTTTAACCTGGATCCTGAGCCACAGACTGAAACCCGTCAGGAATTTGCACAGAAGTGGGCTTCTCGGATGCAGGAGGCATACAAGATCGCCTCTGAACATAGTAAAAAGAGCTCTGCAAAAGGGAAAAAATACTATGATCGTGGTGTCAGAGGAAGTGTGCTTCAGCCAGGTGATCGTGTGCTTGTACGCAACCTATCAGAGAGGGGCGGGCCCGGCAAACTCCGTCCTTACTGGGAGAACAAGGTTCACCGTGTTGTTGAGAGGATGGGAGTTGGTCCTGTGTATCGAATTCAAGCTGAAACTGGTGATCGCACTCTACGTGTCTTGCACCGTAATCTTCTTTTGCCTGTGAATGATCTGCCTATTGAACATAATGGAGAGGACAATCGGACACGGAAACAACAAAGGCAGAGGCAACATCACAAGAACAGCCAACATCACAGGTCTGATACCTTAGAGCACGACTCCGGTGATTCAGGGGATGAGGAAGAATATGCTTGTAATCCCAGACCAGTCCCAGTATATGAAAGGGGAAAAGCCACTCTCAAACAGTCCCATCATGAGCCAGGTAGTGATCTACGAGTAGCGGCACCAGAGTTTCATCCGGAACACCATAGAGCTGAGCCAGATAACCCTCAAACATATGAGCAACCACTCCGGTTTGTGACACCAGAATCAGAGCAAGTACTGGCTGACCTGTTGCCATCTCTGGAAACTCAGGAACAAGTAGACGACTACATAGCTGGAAGAAGTAATGAGGATACTGACCTGGGAGTGGAGCCGGTTGCACAGCCAATGAATGGGGAAGACATCACCCTGCGGAGGTCAGCACGGGCAGTAAAGCCAAAGGAGATGTTCACATATAATCAGATGGGACAACCCACATACCTACCTTGGAGACCAGGAGTGAATGCAATGCACACCTGTGTACTGTACCCTATTCATACTTACCCTGTCATACCTGATGCCTCTCACTATCCTTCTCCACTTGTGTGGGCATATTAGACTTAAGAAAGGACAAATGAGGCAGGACTGTTGACATTCAAATACTTACCTGTCCTTTGATCAGACTGATAGCTCATTTCTCTTATCTTCAGAACAAAAAAAAAACGTTCTTCTATTCTGTTGGGTTAGTTCTGGATGCCCGGAGGCATCTCTTAAAGCTGGGGAGAGTGTAAAGGGTGTTAAAATGTTTATTCAATAATTAATTGAAAACTGATACCTCCCTATATTTTTTTTTAATGTGAACACCAATAGTTCAGAATCAGTTCACCGCCACGCCAACGGATGGCGCTTGAGCGCTCCTGTGAAGCACACCATAGAGACTAGTTTTTTCCCGGGTGCGATCTCAGAAGTAAACTGACGCACCAAAGGAACGACACTCATTTTGTCTGTCTCTTTATTTATTCACAGGTAAAATAATATGCACTTTAAACATTCTTCTGATTGTTCACACGACTATAGGAAGGTTTAGGAACGTGATTGTGAAGTGTTTTGAGTAACTTTGTCATGCTCTAATGTGTTTTATGCAAATTGAATTAACTCAAGGGTCTTAAATGCAAACGATTTATTGTTTAGTAAATGCATTCAAAAGTATTGTTATACAGCATTGTGGTGATGTTTGAGTGTATCGGCAGTGCAAGGGTGCTTGTTATTTTTGTGTTTTAATTGAGTAGTTGAGTATATCTGTTGCATTAACAATTCAATCGCCATTTTGAGTGCTTTGCGCACACACTTAATGAATGACACGAGTCAATCTGGGTGAAGTGGTGTATGTAAAATGGTGTTGGGTTTTAGTTTATACATTTTGTGTGTTTAAGTGACACATTTGTCATCTTTCTAGTAATGAGTGACATTTATGTGAATCTTTATTGATTTATTTTGTACACACTCTTCTTTCCACATAATATGTAAATTATATATTGCTCTTATGTGAAACAGGCTATGGAATGCAAGTGTGTATGTATTCATATATCTTATGTGTACACCAGAAGTTAATGTGCAGATGAAGTTATTTTTGTATGTAACTAAAGAAGTGTTTACAATTACTAAAGTTTTAAGATCTCAGAAGTAAACTGACGCACCAAAGGAACGACACTCATTTTGTCTGTCTCTTTATTTATTCACAGTGTTCTCACAGATACACAGTGCTTCACTGCCTGTGTGTCCTTTGCTGCCAGCCCAGATATCCCCTAGGTCTGAGGCCGGTAACATATACATACTGCAAACTTATTTAGCTATAAATATGTGATTAAATATGCTCAGAATAGAGCAGAATATTATATTAGAATAGCGTACGTTCTCATTGTAATTTTAACTTTAGTTTTCTGCGATGTCTACAGAGGTGACAAGCACATAATAGGTTCTTTCAATAAGATTGAAAAAACAATTTTGGCCAAATTCTAAGCCAACATCCCATCACTTATTAGAGAAAGTAATCCATTGCAATGCAATGACTTACAGGTACAGTTCGGCGAAAAATTATTATAATATATATATATATATATATATATATATATATATATATATATATATATATATATATATATATATATATATACAGTGGCGGCTCCAGACAATTTTGATTGGGGGGGCAATGGGGGGTCCTGGTCTTTTCAAGGGGGGTCTCATGAAAACCAACAAAAAATACAGTGGACATGGCTAATAACTGCATATTTCTACTACTAAACAACAAAAACACCTTTGCAATGTAAACAAATGACAGGCTACATTTGTAATTCATATCCTTCACACTGCACTTTCATGTCAGGTATATTATGCATTTTTATTGACATTGATATTTTTACATTTATTTCCAGATAGATATTATTGAGTTTACAGGCTAAAGTGGTCTTGCTGTTGTAAACACTGTTGCTATTGTAGAAAAAATATTTGCATCACATTTAAAATATAATTATATTTTAATTCATTTCTGAATTGTTTTTATTTTTATAATGATAATTCAGAGAATGAGAAAATCTGAATAAGCCTTACCAGTGTTGTGATAATTATTTTACGTGTTAAAAATAAATAAGTACAGTAATATAATAAAAGTTTATTCAAATAACATAAAAAAGACCAGACCCCTCGATGCCTGTGAAACTTTTCTCCCTCAAACAGCACGCTAGTGTTACTTCTACACTACAGGCTACACACATAGACAGTAAAAGAGGCTACACACAGTAATATAAACAACGTATCTGCATGTTCTCACATCACATCGTTCTTGTAAAATAATAATAAGTAAATAAACACCAAAATCACTTAGCTGAGAATTAAACACCACTTAACAGCTGCCACAATGTTGAAAATATCCTCTAGCAATTAAAAAATGCGCGTGCAGCATGAGGAATCTTCCCGGTTGGATGAGGTCGTTGTCAGGTGAACGGTCATCATGTTGGTCATTTTATTTACGGCTAAATTATTATTAATAAATTGTACTAATATTATGATTGGGCGTGGGCAGGCATTCACAAAAGTTTATGTTATTACAAAAAAAAAAAAAAGAGGAAATTTTGCTTTGACAAAAGGGCACTTAAGGGGCAAAGGAGCAGGTGCTCAAGTGAACCGGTTCTTTCGGACAATTCGATCAAATAAACCAGCTGAAAAAAAAATGGTTCACCGGTTCTTTTGCGCTCGATGTAATGCCGTCATTGGCTATGATTGCCCTTCATTCAAGCCTTTGGTTTACCCGCGCTTATAACATTAGCACAGAATCAGTTCAGAATCAATCACCAAAAGAATCAGTTCGGTTCAGATGCGCTCTGCTTCACGCTGAATCACGCATGCGCAGTTATCATCAGCTCATCGGTTCTCGAATCGGAGAAATATATATATATATATATATATATATATATATATATATATATATATATATATATATTTTTTTTTTTTTTTTTTTTTTTTTTTTAAGGTCAGTGGGGTTAAATATTTTGGACCCTTCTGTCTATATAGGCAGCTCATTATGTTTTCCAACAGAGCTTGCTCAAATAATAATAATAATAATAATAATAATAATAATCTCTGTTAAAGTCTTTTGCATATCATCAATGTCATAATTGTAAGTTAATGAAAAACTGAGATAATCATTATAATTGTCCCCCTTGTGAACATTTTAGGGTAAACCAATCCATAAGATAACGGTCTTATAACATCCGCACAGATTGGACAGTGAACATAGTATCTGTGTGCTCTGTGCTTTGTCCGAGGGACTTTGTGGCACAGATGGCACATTCTCACAGATTGTTGTTTTTCAGCTTTCTTTTTCTGACATTTAGAATAGTGATGTTTATCGTCTGTAACATCTTGAATTGCTGTTACTCCGCCAAATATTAGATGGCATCTCTGTACTTGTTTGTTTTCATCTTCCCAAGTGCAACTGAAGTTGTAATAAAGATAGATCTTATTGCATTGTTAAATCTGCATTAGGGAACACACAATTATTTGGTTCACCCAGCAATGGTGTCGTTAGGTTTTTGTATAGATTTGTCTATTTTTGTAACTAAAAGTATGGATGTGTGTGTGTGTGTGTGTGTTTACTTATTTACTCTTTAATAGTTGTATTGGAATTAGTGCTTTTAACGAGAAAGAGAGAACAATATGTATAGTAATGTACTATTACTTAAAAAAAGTCATAATAAAAGCATATATGTGGGCAAAATGCAATTTAAGAACAGTGTTTTATGATGTCATTGTTATAAGTTGTTTAAAATCATTAACAAATTAAATAAATAAAATTAAATAAAATTAAATAAAATACAATAAAAAAATAAATAAATAAAATAAAAAAACAAACAAATAAATTGAATGAATGAATGAATGAATGAATGAATGAATGAATGAATGAATGAATGAATATAAATCATCTTATCCAACAGCGAAAAAGTTTGTACTGAACTTTGTATTGAATTGCTCTGTATTGGATTGCTGATGTCAATATGTCATGATGGCATTAGTGCTGGTGATAATGGCTGTGTTCATTGGCTTAGCAATGCCTCGTTAGCACTTAAGCATTTTTACCGTACGCTCTTATTAGCGGAGCCATTTGTAGATAGCGCTTAACATTATCCATTTCGTTTGCCACTTTAACAGCTTGCATGACTTAAAAGCAATTGTCTTCCGATCAATACTATGCAAACAGCCATTAAAGGGATCATATGATGCTGCTTAAAAGAACATTACTTTGTGTATTTGGTGTAATGCAATGTGTTTATGTGGTTTAAGGTTAACCCCCCCCCCCCAAAAAAAAACACATTATTTTCCATATAATGTACATAATTGTTTCTCCGCTTTGACCAGCCTTTCTGAAACCCGTAGATTTTTCAAGGCTCATCGTTCTGAAAAAGTTAGGAGTGCTCTGATTGGCCAGATATCCAGTGTGTTGTGATTGGCTGAATGCCTCAAGCGTGTGATGGAAATGTTACGTCCCTTAACATACTATGCCGTCTTCCAGGCCAGCAAGCTTGAGACTCAGTCCAGCTGTTCTGCTCGTCCACATCCCATCATCGGTTCTCTTTTAGCAGTTCAGTCAATGTACCGTTAGGAGTAACTGAATAACTCTGTATATTGGTTTATTTCGTGCCAGAGGGAGTTTAAGGTATGTTTATAAACCGAATAGCTTAAGTAATTTTGGGATTAGTGCTTACTGGAGACGCAAACCGTTTCAAACAATTCAGTTCGATTTGGTGAACTGGTTCGACCAGTTTACTAAGAAGATCTGGTTAAATAGAAACATCATCAGATATCCAGACGGAACATCAGACGGAACAAAACCTATAAAATCCATTACAAACAAGGCATTTGTTGCATCCAGTGGGGACATAATTACTGATCATAATGACTTATACTGTTTTTGTAAGCATTGTGGTGTGTCGCGCTGCTTTAAACATAAAACCATGTCTGCATTTGTGATCTACGAAAAAACAAGCCTACTCTACTGCTCAAAACTCGTGTTTGAATCATCATTGGCAAATTATTTAGATATAAAATATGTGCTCACAGGTTATGAGTCAGAAGCGCATGTTAGAACAAGCTGTTTTACGGGGGTGTGGACGAGCCTTAACTTTTAGAAAGAATATGTTTTTGTATTTGAGACTTTAGTCTTTGCAACCTTACAGGTCTTCTTTATGCACCACAGAGCTGGTAACACTCCAAAGAGAAAGGACAAATTTAAAATCGCATAATATGTGAGTCATTAAGGACAGCTCGCTTTATAAAAAACTTTATAGGGTTAAATTGAACAAGCTCTCTGTTGACTTTAGCCAGACTGCTGGTCTAAAAAGGCTCAAATTTATTTTTTTGTCCATGTTACATTCTCAGCCTTTCATTCACAAACAGTCTGTCAAAACAAACCACATGCATGTCTACAATAGCTACATGATCACTGATTGTGGCCTTGCATGCAGTTTTAGGTTAACCAAAAAAAAAAAAAAAACCTTCTATTATTATTATTATTATTATTATTATTATTATTAATTTTACCATGTCCAAAAACATGATAATTCTATGGTGATTTTAATTAACAATACAGAAACATTCTTAACTATGATAAATACTGATACTGATTCTATAACATTTTAAATTAACTAAAAAAATAAATAAAATAAAAATAAAACTGAGATAAATGCCAAATGATTACATATTTATATGATATATTCATCCAAAAACATAGGAACATGTCCAAAAATGTGAATCATAATGCAATGGTCCCTTTAAGCATATCAGTTATCAGTAAACTGGTTAACAAAGGTTAGATTGATATAATCAGGCACGAAACTCACATTGCTTCAGCATTTTGCTCTTTAGCAGATGCATTAAATGCTCTGTAATTGAGCAGAGAGCTTTGCCTTATTGACCTTCCATCATGCTTTTTAAAATGACCCATAGAGTGAGAGGGAGGTACGTTCGAGCTGACAAACGACTAAACAAGAGAAAGTCAAAAGGAGATTAAGGAGACAAGGCTTTTACAGGTTCCTTTGCACTTCAGAGGAGCAGGATGTCACTTGATCAACAAAGAGGGAGGAATTTTACTGGCCCCCTTTGCAGGGACAGGAATGGATTTTCCGTTGGCATGACAGGGGGGATACCAAGTTCAGCATACGAAGAGGCCATGAAGAGGAAGCTATTGAGATGCACTGCCAGTGGCTGGCATTCGTTCCATGCACCATCAGGGGTAGCGCGGTTCAATTACGTTAAATTAATTTACCAGGGCGCTTCTGAATAACAATACAGCCTGCATTAATAAAGGGTGCATTTGAATGGATGAGGTGACAAATACTTGGTCCTGAAATCAATCTAGAATAAGTGCAGGTATTGTGTAAAAAGGGACATTTTCCCAAAAATCTGTCCCCATTTACCCATTTCGAAGCTTCAAACAAGAATGATTTTTTATTTTTTTTCAGAATGGGGAAACTTTATGCACTGCAAAAAAAAAAAAAAAAAAAGAAAAAAAAGAAAAAAAAAATGTCTTCATGTATGACATATAATTAACCTGAAGAAACACACAAGGTGGGGTTGTTTGTTGAAATATGGCAGAATACACAATAAAATATCCATAATTATATGATTCTGGAAGGATGTTCGTTTAGAAAAGCCCATTTAATAAGACCTCTCTTGAAAACGTCTTTTCTGAGTTGGTTAGGAAATGCCCACATTTGTGCCCATTGTGGTTATTCTGCTCATAAAAGCATCTGCTGAATCTGCAAAACAGCATGACGCAGTGGCACACTATTATTCACACTACTCAGCCACACAGTAATTGTGGCTTTGGGGGAATAACATATAGAGTGGTTATCTGAATGCACAGCTCCATTAAAATGTAACTTAAACCATCTTTTGGAATGTCTTTGTGTTTTAAAGCTATTCAAACCCTTTACTGGCATAGGCGGTTGGATGCTGTATCAGCCAGCGCTCAACTAACAGACTATGGGTTTGCTTTTGTTACAACTGCTTCTTTCTTTCCAGCCACATCCTGTGTATTTTACACAGATTTAGCATGGGATGCCACAGTCCACCGTTAAGAGAGGGACAAACGTCAATAGAGTAATAAAATGACCGATTGAGAAACGGAGGTTACACAGCCACAATAAAGAAAATTGTAGGATGTCACTTTTCAAAACATTGATGGCTAATAACAATCTGAAAAAAATATAGAGAGGAGCATCTAAAAAAGTCAATGGAATCAATGGAAACTTCCTAAATTGCAATAGAAATAACAGCAGCTGCTTATTGGTGTATTTTTGTTGTTGTTGTTTGTGTGTGTGTGTGTGTGTGTGTGTGTGTTTAACAAAACATACAGCATAGAGTAAAAGTCACTAGTATATTCTACCATATATATATATATATATATATATATATATATATATATATATATATATATATATATATATTTAAATAATACCTTTATTAAACAAGGACACATTCAATTGTTCAAAAGTAACAAAGAAATGTACAATGTTGCAAAATATTTATATTCAAAGTAAATGCTGCCGTAAAAGATGATTATTTATTAATTTAGTTATTTTAACAAAAATATGAAGCAGCACGTTTGTTTTCAACATTTGATAATAATCAGAAATTATTCGTGAGCACCAAATCAGCATATTAGAATGATTTCTGAAGTAAATTCCATTTTGCAATATATTCAATTCACAATATTGCAGATAAAAACAATGAACAGATATCAATGAAGAAGTCTGTTGTAGACGGAAAGAAAATCCTCTGCTAAAATATTATCATCTTTATACTGTAATATCAGTAGTGGTGGTCCGAGTGTTTTAAAGTCAGAGTTTTTCCATTTCTGACGTTATGAATGTATTCAGGGCACAGAATCCTAGAGCTCTGGCTGACCGAGGTTGCAAAACGTCTTCATTTATTTTGGTGGATAATTACGCTTGGCAGTAACTGACAAAAATGCACCATTGGCAGCCAATAAGAGAATATGAGAGAATATGGATCCAGTTGTTTTGGTCAGAGCGCTTCTTGCCAAGTCCAACATAAAATCCTTCTGCCATATAATTAAAAAGCCGCGGTAGGAATGCATATTGCCATTTTACACTTACAAGTCCCCCTGCAGGCGTTTATACACCTGATTCACATGAAGCCGACGGTAGCATGAGAATGACCCTGCAGATGTCGCTCACCTTTTCATGTTTCTGCTAGAGTTATCCAAACCTCTTCATTTATTTCCATTTCTCCTCTGGCTGCTGTTAAAAGCCTCCTACATACACTGAAGATGGGGAGTATTATGGAAATGGCTCTTATTATATCCAGGAAAGAAATAAGAAACAACGGTGGGTTAAATTAAATTATTTTTATTTCTATTGGAACTTTATGGCCATATTCGTAGGTTAACGCAAATGCAATGTCCATTCTTCTTCGGATGCCCTGCAATCTTTTTAGATGTTGGGGTGCAAATTAGGAGCAATCAGTATTTGGAAAACATACTAAATCACAGGTGATGATTCATAATGTAAGAAGACAGCTTTCAGTTCATGAGCATATCAAGCCAATGATTAGTAGCCGACAAAAGCAACTGAATTACATGACATCCTACAAAGCACCTGCACCCATGGGTTTATCTCGAAACCTACGTCATCCGTTTGACATTCTGCTGTGTCTGTACACATAAGCCGGAGACATCTGGAAGTCAAGTAATTAGTCAGGCAAGCCTTCAAGCTAGATGAAGAATAGTCCAGTTAGACGCTTACACACAAGTGGGCCTGCACTGAGCGAACACCTCCAAAACATCCTCCACGATGTGGATTACCACAAATTCATCTGCAGAACATTTTATCATCTAAAAAAACCCACAGTTGAGCATGTCTTCAACTTCTCGAAACTGAATGTGCATTTCTGGGCAGTTTATAGTAAATATTAAATTTTTTTGTTGTTGTTATATATATATATACAACATGGGGGGCGCCTATAATAATTTTTTATATATATTTATTTTTTGGATGTGCTTTCTGCCAACTCATCCAGTCACTGTGGATGGAGTGTGTCATGACAACAAACCGAAAATAAATCTTTAGGAAGCTTGAAATGTCTACTGATAAACCGTATGAAAAGGTGTATTTCTCTATCAAAAGGCACATCCATTAGGCTTCTGTGGAGCTGGAGAGTCATCGCCGGTGTTTGCAGCCGACACTGACTGAGAAAGCAGTTTAGTAATAAATTATATATATATATATATATATATATATATATATATATATATATATATATATATATATATATATATATATATATGACTTTTTAAATAAATAATAATTTAATTATATTGCATATTGAGGTCTTTAATTTAAAAATAAAAATATCTGGATAGAAACATGACTACTGATGTCTGTGATGTGCACGGTGTAAGACATAAGCTTTCATACTTTTTAAGCACTGATAGATTTATGTTATCTACATGTACTTTAACACAACTCCAGCTCAACTTCCTGACTCTATTAAGTGTCTTATACAGCATGAAGAGGGCTGTTACTTTAAATGGCTTGTTCTCGTGTTCTCATTCAATATGTTCCCAAGAGGACGTCTATAAGTCTCAGAGCTAAGTGCTCCCATTAAAACTTCAATGAGCTATAAAACCTATGTAAATTCATTTCCTTAATCATCCTTATGATACTTGGGTCATGTACAGAGAACAGCTTTTAGTTGCAAAAGTGCTCCCTTAACAACTTCCTTATTCACAGAGAAAAAGAACCTTCCTGGTCTCCGATCCAAATCACCTGATCAAAAGAGCTGCTCTACACAGGCATCTTTTTATACTTAAAACATTTCAATATTTGATTTTGAGGAACTTTTTATTTACTTTTGCATTCTAAAAATTTGTGGTGACCTCTTGAAATGCATAATAATTGGCAGAAAATAAATTCTATAATACTAAATTTATTTAAAGCAATACAAATGAAATACACTTTTCGCTAAATAAATAAATAAATTTAATAATTTTAAATAAATGTTTTTTTTAATATATATAGAATTTTGTCTAAAATAAAAACTAAAAACTAAAATAAATAGTTTAAAATATATAAAATTAAAAAAAAAATACTAGCGTGTCTAAATAAAACATAAAAAATAAATCTTTTTAAATGTTCTATTTAAAAATGTATACTATTTTGTCCAATAAATCAATCAATCGTTTTATATAAAATTGCATATATAGGAGCATATATCATTTTATAATTTCAAACAATATTTATTTTAAGGACATTTGTTTACTTTTGTATTCTAAATACCTCCACTTGAAATGCATTATTACATTAACATTTAATAATTTAGCATATGCTTTTATCCAAAGAGACTTCAAGAGAAGCAATCAGACCAACAAGAGAGCAACAGTGTTCAGGTGCTAGTGAAAAATATATGTCTTTAGATGTTTGAAAATGGCTTTGCAGCTTGAACTGAGATTATTTCCACCAGCTGGGAACAGTCCAGGAAAATGTACGAGAGAGATTTTGTACCTCTTTGGGGTGGCATCATGAGGTGTCGTTTACTTGCAGAACACAAGCTTCTGGAGGGTACATAAGTTTGAACTTGCGAGTTTAGGTACATTGGTGCAGTGCCAGTGGTTGTCTTGTGGGCAAAAATCAACGCCTTGAAACAGAGTCAGAGACATTCCCTTTCGGTCACTCTCGACTCTAAGAGTGCCATGGATGCTCCCCCTTCCAGTGTCCTGTGCAAGCTGCCCGGGCACCTTTTTGGTGTAGGCCAGGACTCGCAACAAGAAGGCCAGTCACTGTTGTTGTAGCCCTACCCACTCAGTGAGATTGGATAACACACATAAAACTTACTCGTTCCACTTGGAAAAGGAATGTTGTGGAAGCCCCATCCTTCCAAAAGAATGTTTCGAAGACAGTAACACATATGAACATCCAGTTAGCTGAATATGGAAGATAAGAGGTGTTTTGGAATTGGCAGAAGTATGCTGGGGAAACATAGGTTCTGAAGCTATACCGTGGACTTTTCACATATGGGATCGACTTAGGTCTCTACATATGGAACCCAGCCCTTTAAGGTTCTCAAGGATTCAGTGAATGAAGGCCTGGCACCTGACGTTCTGCCATGTCTGGCTGCCGAGGGGACGGAGTGGCTCGACAGGGCCTACAGTACGGACACTCTGGAGTAGTTTTAGCAAGCTGGCACTAAGCCGGTGCCTCTTAGTGCCACTACCCATTTGAGGTGAGGACACAGGAGGATACTTGCTCCACCTGAGGGAGTGGAGCGGCTTTTTTTTGTAGAGTCTATCGACAAGTTTGGGGTCACCGAGGGGAATGCAAAAGTTCTAGTAGAGTGAGCTCGCAATCTGAGCAGGCAGGGCACAGCCTGTGCCTGATAAGCCAAGGTAATGGCATCCACTATACATTATTCATGGGCCATCCTCTGCACTTCCCTTCTGCCCACCTCTGTGACAGACAAAGAGCTGGTCTGAGGTCCTAACGCTTTGCATTGGGTCTACATAGCACCTCAATGCTTGGACGAGACAAACCAAAGCTAGCGCTGGGTCTGCTCCCTCCGGGGGCAGCGCTTACAGGCTCACCACCTGATCCCTGAAGGGAGTAGTGGGAACCTTGGGCACATAGCTGGGCTGGGGCCTCAGGATTACCTGGGAGTCAGCAGGCCCAAACTCTAGGCACGAATCATTGATCGAAAAATGCATGCAGGTCCCCTACCTTCTTGATGGAGGGCAGTGAAACAAGGAACAGAGTCTTCATTGAAAGAAACTTCAACTCAACTGATTCCAAGACAGTATTAGTATGAACCAGTCATTGAGATAGTTGAGGATGCGAACACCCCGAAGGGCTCTCGAACTGCCTGCTGCTGCCCACTGGCAACAGAGAAGGATGAGCTTGATCCAGCTTTAGACCCTTCACAACCGTCTGTGCCCTTTTGAGTCCCAGAGATATCAGGCAGACTGGGGCACTACAGCGGGAGGCAGCAGCTGCCAGCCGGGGCAGGATGTGTCGAATTGCTTCAGTCTGCTTCTGTGGAGCCAATAACTGCTGGACAAAGCTCTTGACTGTGTCGCAGAAGAGACTGTCCTGGGACACAGGGGCATAAAGCAACAAAATTTCATCTGCATTCCTCATGTCGGCCAGACCAAGCCAGAGATGGTGCTCCTGGGCCACAAGTGTGGATGTCGCATAACCCAGATAACTTGTTGTGAACTTCATCACCCAGAGCACAAAGTCAGTAGCGGTTCAGCGTTATGAAGGAGGGAAAGAGGTAAGTTCAGGTTTCAGGCAATAAAAGGTAGCATCCATGATCTAGTGAGCTCCTCATGCACTTCTGGGAAAAATGGCCCCCGGAGTGGGGCTCCAAGAACCACAAGGCGACAGCATAGCTAAATCTTCCTCTCCAAAGAGCTCATGCTTGCTCTCCGATGCAGCGCTCGACATCCAATCATCGAGAGGAGCCCCAAAGGATATGACTGATACACTCTTTGTGAAGGGTCTAGCATGTTTCTTAGGGAGCTCAGCTGGCTTCAAAGTGCAAGAGGAGTGGTGATCCCTGGAAGGTTGGTACCTCAGTGGGGTTGCAACCCCTGCGATCCTTAAACTGCCTGAGCTACGGCCAGAAGTAGTCCTCCCCTGATGTCTGCCAGGAAGATAACTAGATCATGGCAGAGGCAATGTAATTCCACCCCTTTTGAGGTAGTGGAGCCTGGTCTGCAACTCCGAAATGGTCATCTTCCTGCACTAGGAACATGACTCATCCACGAATGCTACTTCTGCATGATTTATGCCCAGGCACATAATGCAACGATCATGACCAGTTTTAGTTATGTTGAAGCACACAGGGGAGATGGCCACCACAACACTACAGGGGGTAGCGTAGCCTGTAGTTTGCACCCACTCAACGAAGGTTGACCAACCTGCTGTCGTGCTGTGACTCCCGCACAGAGAAGCTTCTTTGAGAGCACTGACTCATTCGACTCATGAAGCTTGGCAGGATCAGAATGAGAACACCACTCAGCTCCAAAGCGAAAAGCTGATTATGCACTGCACCGGCTGCCTACTTATACTCACGGTGTGATTAGCAGCAGCTGGATGCAATAATCACATGCCAATGTGTATTTGCTTGTTTAGTTTACACTCAAAGTGGATTGGCCTCTCTGGAAAGATTCCAAATTCGTTGGTCACAGTCATGACGTTCAAGAGTGACCAACTGAAAGGTAACAGTTGCTTTAGCAGTTGTTGTAAGCAATCATTAAAATTGAGCATAGAGAAACAACACGACAGAATATTGCTAAAATATCTTACTGTTTAAAAACATTGACTATATTGATAGAGAAGCGCCTCATCATTATTTTATGAAGGATGTCCACCCTGTTCTTGATTAACCTCTGAGCTTCAGCCTCCTTTAAACATCTGTTCCCTGAGATTAGCAGCAGTGGCTCTTTTATGACTCAAGTCATGTACACAGTGAAGGAAATAAATTGGGTGTAGAGAAGACACCCATGAGTATGGTTGCCAGACAGGCACAGAAAGAATCAATGTAGCTGCATTGCTGCGTTTGGATGTGAGCACAGACAATGCATCTTTGCATTTCAGTCAGGTCAACGCGTGTTTACCTGCTGTTTTTAGACCACAAGCACTCGCTCATTTGCACTCTTTTGTCATTAGTGCCACTGATTTCTGTAGATGGTGTGTGTGCTATTTTTGTTCGTTTTTCCTGTTTTTTGTTTAACAAACACGATCAGTTTCACCAGGGATGAACTGCTGAACATTCAGCAGAACACACCACAAGATCTTTTACCGGATTTAAATTATTCAGACGTTTTACTGAACGTTGTTATCGGAGGAGCGGCGGCGCTGATCAAGCGCTTCAGGACGCGCAGACGGGGGAAGCGAGCGGGAGCGCTCGTCAGACTCAGGAAGCGCGGATTTCGAACGCCGTTGCCTAGCATCCATCTCGCAAATCTCCGCTCTCTACCCAACAAAACAGACAAACTCCTTCTGCTCTCTCGGACAAATAAGGAATTCTCTCACTCTTCTGCTCTGTGTTTCACGGAAACCTGGCTGAATGACGCCATACCGGACAGCGCGCTCCATCTGCCGGGCTTTCAGCTGTTCAGAGCGGATCACGAATCAGAATCGACGGGGAAATCGTGTGGTGGCGGGACATGCTTTTACATCAATGAACGGTGGTGTACAGATGTAACTGTGTTAAAGAAGATGTGCTGTCCTGATCTAGAAATGCAGTTTGTCAACTGCAAGCCGTTCTATTCGCCGCGGGAGTTTCACTCGTTCATTTGGGTTTGTGTTTACATCCCTCCTCAAAGCTCAGCTACAGAAACTCGCTGATCAGATCACAGACACAGAACAACAACACCCGGACTCTGCTTTAATCATTCTTGGGGACTTTAACAAAGCCAATCTCTCCCGTGAACTGCCAAAATACAGACAGCATGTTACATGTCCCACCAGAGACAGTAATATATTGGATCACTGTTACACCACAATAAAGGATGCATATCACTCTGTTCCACGAGCAGCTTTGGAACGTTCTGATTACTGTCTGGTTCATCTTATACCGTCCTACAAGCAAAATCTTAAATCTGCTAAACCTGTAGTAAGGACTGTGAAGAGATGGACCAGCAAAACAGAGCAGGATTTACAATCTTGTTTTGACCTCACTGATTGAAGTGTTTTTGAAGCTGCTACCACCGATCTGGACGAACTCACAGAGACTGTAACATCCTATATTAGTTTCTGTGAGGATAAATGCATTCCTACCAGGACTTATTTAACATTCAACAATGATAAGCCATGGTTTCCAGTAAAACTCATACATCTTCGTCAGGCCAAAGAGGATGCCTACAGAACTGGGGACAGGGTCTTGTACAATCAGGCCAGGAACACACTGAACAAAGAGATCAGAGCGGCTAAAAAGACCTACGCTAAAAAGTTGGAAGACCAGTTTACTTTCAACGACTCAACTTCAGTGTGGAGAGGTCTAAGAGCCATCACGAACTACAAGACACCATCCCCTTGCACTGAGGCTAATCAATGACTTGCTAACGAACTGAATGAGTTTTATTGCAGATTTGAAACCCCCAACACCCATTCTGACCATCTCCCAACACAACCATTAACACATCCTGCAATCCCACCCTCCACACCTCCTGCTCTTCAAATCTGTGAAGATGATGTGTGCCAGGTCTTCAAGAAAAACAAAAGAGGAAAAGCACCAGGCCCAGATGGTGTTACACCAGCCTGTCTGAAAATCGGTGGTGACCAGCTGGCCCCCACCTTTTCACAGATCTTCAACAGATCCCTGGAGTTGTGTGAAGTGCCTTCCTGCTTCAAACGCTCCACCATCATCCCCATCCCAAAGAAACCCAAGATAGCAGAACGTAACGACTACAGACCTGGGGCTCTAACGTCTGTCATCATGAAGTCGTTTGAAAAACTGGTTCTGGCTTATCTGAAGGACATCACTGGACCCTTACTGGACCCCCTGCAGTTTGCTTACCGAGCAAACAGGTCTGTGGATGATGCAATCAACATGGGATTGCACTTCATCCTGCAACATCTGGACAAAACAGGGACTTATGAGGATCCTATTTGTGGACTTTAGTTCGGCTTTCAACACCATCATCCCAACAGCCGTTCAGACCAAACTGACCCAGCTCTCTGTTCCTAGCTCTATCTGTCAGTGGATCACCAGCTTTCTGACAGATAGGCAACAGTTAGTGAGACTGGGGAAATTCACATCAAACAGCTGCTCCACCAACACTGGTGCCCCTCAGGGATGTGTTCTCTCCCCTCTGCTTTTCTCCCTGTACACCAACGACTGCACCTCTAAAGACCCCTCTGTCAAGCTCCTGAAGTTTGCAGATGACACTACAGTCATCGGTCTCATCCAGGACGGTGATGAGTCTGCTTATAGACAAGAGGTTGAGCAGCTGGCTGTCTGGTGCAGTCTTAACAACCTGGAGCTGAACACGCTCAAAACAGTGGAGATGATCGTGGACTTTAGGAGAAACCCCCCCGCACTTTCCCCACTCACCATCATGAACAGCCCTGTGACTGCAGTGGAGACATTCAGATTCCTGGGAACCACCATCTCTCAGGACCTGAAGTGGGACAATCACATTGACTCCATTGTGAAAAAAGCCCAGCAAAGGTTGTATTTCCTTCGCCAGCTGAGGAAGTTTAACCTGCCACAGGAGCTGCTGAAACAGTTCTACTCAGCTGTCATTGAGTCTGTCCTGTGTACTTCAATAACTGTCTGGTTTGGTTCAGCAACAAAATCAGACATCAGAAGACTACAGAGAACTGTTCGGACTGCTGAAAGGATTATTGGTGCTCCCCTGCCCACCCTTCAAGAACTGTATACATCCAGAGTGAGGAAAAGGGCTCAGAAAATCACTCTGGATACTTCACATCCAAGTCACCCCATCTTTGAACTTTTGCCATCTGGCCGGCGCCTCACAGCCGCAAATACCAGAACAGCAAGGTACAAGAACAGTTTCTTCCCCCAGGCAATCTACCTCATGAACAGTTCAATGTTCCCTACTTATGCTTATAAACGTGCAATATCCTTATATTTATTTGTTAACCCTCCATCCTAAAACATTCCTGCATATCACCCAATCCTATTCCATTATCATTTATAGCACAATTGTTTATACACTTATTTATTTGCCAATTTGTAATTTTTATTTTTTTTTTTGTCTGTGTGTTGTTGTCTCTGTGTACTGGAAGCTTATGTCACTAAAACAAATTCCTTGTATGCGTAAGCATACTTGGCAATACAGCTCTTTCTGATTCTGATTCTAATGTGGTTTGGAATTGGTAAAATGTGCTTGAAAAAAAAAAATCTTTAGAGAAATGCAGTGTTTATTGTTTGTGACTATTCAAGAGTTTAACCAGTTTAGTTAATAAAACTCTAGTACACAAAATACTTGAGTTTCTGATTCTGCCTTGCACATTCATTGTCCATTTATGATTTTGATCCTTGCTACATGCTATAATGCATTATTAGGCTACTGCAAGAAGGTTGTTTTCTGTGGCCACGTAAACATCCTTTCTTAGAGTTTATATGAAATTACACTTAATGTTCGCTGGGCGAATAGATTATTTGATGGCAATTTAATTATGCTACAGTTACTACTGGCAGCTCATAAATAATTGTAATTTATAATAATTAATTTCCCTTTTGAGCTAATTTACTACAGTACACAAGACGATGAAGAAGAGGAGGGAAGATGGAAAGAAGGCTGGAAGCCACAAGACAAATGACGAAGGTAAAGTGAGAGGAGGGTTGGACGGCTTACGCTGTGTTGCATCGTCTTCCAGACAATCCTCTGGGATGGGAAAGCAAAAAACAGAGGAAAAAGGGATTTCATTGAAAGTTGAGATGAGAAAGAGAGAAAGCACACCATGGGCAAACACATGATAAATATGCATTAGACAGAAAAAGCAATATCCACGATTACATTTGATGAATGGTATTGCTGGTATATTCCATACCATTGCCTCATAGAAGAACAAAAATAAATAAATAAATAAATAAATAAATAAATCATTCACTTTACACACAAACATTTCTCTTTTACTTAATATTTATTTAACCATCACATCTCTCTATTATAAACTGGAGGTTTGACTTAAAACTCATCCAGTGCATAGCTGAGTGACGACAAAAAAAACAAACAAAAAAAAAACACTAGGCCATATTGGATAGAAAGTCATTTTAAATTATTCTGGTTAGCCAGAGGCTAAAATAAGATTATGCACAAATGCAATCTTGTTCTACTTTTAAGTCAAATTCATATTTTCATATATTCTTGTTAAGTATTTTGACACAGAACACTCTATTCCAGCAGAGGAACTTAAGAACACATAGACACTACTTCATTATAGGCCAAAAAAAAAAAAATGTTTTTAATTTGACTTTTTTTGTGAAAACATAAAGGGAAAAGCAACATTCTCATAATGCATGCAAAAAAAAGAATGTTCCCTTAATCTTCATAGAACCAATAAAAAATGTTTTAAAAACAAACTTTGAAAATCTTTGTCTACTTTTAAGTCAAATTGATATTGAGTTAATTACTATTCATAATAGTATTTTGTGTAGCTCAAGTACACTTAGACACTACTTCATAATTAGCCTACATAAGAAAAAGAAATAACCAATAAATATATTAACAAAAAAATAAATAAATAAAAGAAAAAAAGAAAAGAAAGAAATTATACGTTGTTCATAGAACATTTTAGTTTCACTTCACTACTTGTTTCAGAATTTTCAGAAGACATTCAGAAGTAACTTTCCCATAATATTATAAAATGGATATAAAACTTTCCCAAAATTATAAAATGGATCATTTCCTTAATTTTTTTCATTTGTTTTTTGTTGTTGTTTTTTCTTTTCTTTTCTTTTTCTTTTCTGTAACTATTACTTATTTCAGAATCTTCATAGAACATTAGTAAAGTCCCCATAATGTTTGCAAAATGATAAAATAGAACATTTCCTCAGTGTTCATATAACCAAGACAAAAATGGTCAAAGACATATTTTTATCTATTCTTAAATATTATGAGTAAATTGAGTAAAAAAAATAAAATAAAAAAAAATGTTCCCTAAATGTCTGCATAACCAAGACAAAAATGTTATATTGTTCTATTTGAAGTCTATTTAAAATGTTCCTGTTTTCTTGTTATATAGTTTGAGTCTGAACTCTCTATTCCAGTAGAGTAACTTAACACACACACACTATTTCACTATAAGCCTAAAAAACTAAAATAAACAACAATAATAATAATAACAAAGAAAACCTTTACCCAACCTTATTAAGCCTGACGTTAAATCTATTTCTACTAAATTTAACCCTTAAAAATATATATTTTTCTGATTTTTTCATCCAGTGCCACCTCTGAAGCTTTCCCCAGTGGCTGCTGCATTCTCCCGGGTCTGACCTCTAAAGGTCATCATCACCCACACACGCCTTCTCACAATGCCCTGCACTGCCCTCCCTGCCGCCCACTCACCAGTCTGTCTAAGCTGGTGCCAGCTGCTGTGGTCGGCCTCTCTTCTGGGCTGTAGGGTCTGAAGCGACTGTTGAATACATCTGAGATCCCGCGGGCAGATCGGCCAACTCCAGCTGGTTTGGGATGACCACATCCCTGAAATACCTATAATTATCAAAGTGGGAATGCATCAGTCAGTGCAGTTAGGCTATAAAAACGGCTATAAAATAAAAATAAATAAATAAAAATAAAAATGAAGAATGAAGTGCAATGACAAGGAGATATTTTGCGTTGAATTTTTTAATGCAGCAGTCAGTTTAAGCATCGTGTAAACACTGAATGCAATATTGCTTGGATATAACGAATACATAAATGTTTACGCTCATTTATTGAGTGAACACAGTTTGAGCTACATTTTAAAAACTATATCCTGATTTAACTTGCTCTATCCGGGTATAAATAAAATAAAATAAAAAAGCACAGAAAATGTGTTGGCAAACTACCATATTTTTAATATTTAATTTATGATTTATTTATTTATGTTTTAATTTTTCTGTTAGATAACATTTCAGTAATTTTGTTGCATTTTTGTCGTCTATTATTTTTATTTTTTTATAACCAGCTGAAATACAATAACTTAAACTTTATCTTATTTTATTTTGGTTAACATTTATTTCAATTCAGGAATATTTTTTTTTTTTTTTTTTGCATGCTATTTTTAGTTTCTATAGATAAATTATATAGGAAGAGACTCAGCAAACAGTAAATAAATAAATAAATAAATAAAATTAAATGAATGAATGAATGAATGAATAAATAAACATGACCAAAACATTTTATAATGTAAAAATAGTAATAATTTTATGCAAACCCTTTAATTATACAATTATAAAACATTACATTTCAGCAAAAAGCAGCTGTATAGGAGGCAATAGTATCATTACTCAGCTACATTCATTCAGTGCTGACTCAATAACAGTGTCAATATTGCAAAGTTCATCTATAATTAAATTAATTTACAAAAGACAATGGTGACATTATCCAGCTCAGTTCAATTCAACTCAACTAATTTTCTTATTTTTCTAATTTTGGTTTAAATTTATTCTCATCCAGTGGTTTCGGATGCAGTCATTGATAATACATCTACTGTTCATGAAGGCAAAATGCCATTTTGACTTATTTAGTTGCCTAAATGCATGTTAACACTTGATAAGCAACAAGTTTTAAGACATATTATAATTTCAAGGATACTGACAACTAAGATTTTATCTAAGGCAAATATGTTCAAAATGTGTGGCACAAGATAAATAATGCATGCTTTGCATTGACATGATGGCATCTCATGGCTGCAGTGAATTCTGGGTGAGCTGACAGTGATGGAACATTTTAATGCCACAGCTGGCTCTTAAGGCCGGATGTTGTCTGCGCTCTGATGTCGGACGATCTGTCACTATGATTACCATTCAAAGTCTAAGGCTGACATGTACACTGATTTCCATGCTCTCCGTGCATTTACAATCAGGTCCTGCTTTCTAGAAGCTTTTAATGTAAAAGTGGAGTGCAGCATTCAGACAGCACCATACAAGCTGTATACTTTCATGCTTTTATGTCTTTCATTCTTTCGCATTGGAATCTGTGGCCACTATTTATTTTGTGTCTTGGCTTCTGTGTGGAAGTCCATCAGGAAGAGACAGCTAATTTCCCTGAATATCAAAGCTGGTCCTGAATGCTTTGGTACCTGTGGTATGACTTTACAACATGTTATGAGCAACATGCATATTTCATCAACATTTACATCATATTTCAATCATTTAAACAAAATGTCTGTAAAAATGTTTCTACTCCAGCAAACTGTAAAACTGTATGTATCTGTGTGTGTGTGTGTGTGTGTGTGTGTGTGTATAAAACAATAAAATAAATAATTAAACAATAAATTAATAAATAAATAAATAAAACAATAAAACAAAAAAGTCAATTTCTAAGAAGACACTGCAGATAATAATGCCAAAGTCATGTTCATTATTCTCACCAAATATAGTAGTATATAGTATAAGGATTTTGATTTCATTCTGGTATGGAAAAACACATGGAATTGCACTAGCTTGAGAAGCTTCAATCTTGATACAGTATCTGTGTTCCTGCATCACTGTGTGTGTGTGTGTGAGCAGATGCACCTTGGATGAAACTTGCATGCTGTTGTCCTGCATGGCCATGATGGCCTCTGAGATCTTCACGTCTATCGGCTCCATGACGGCCTCGATGTTGAAGGGTCCCTCCAGTCTGTCAGCCACCAGCAGCATGGCATCTGTCACAACACCAGAAAAGAATAACATTCACATACAGGATCTGAGAACCACGACACACACACACACACGTTTGTTTTTGGGAAAAGTGGGGACATCCCATTGGCGTAATGGTTTTTATACTGTACAAACTGTATATTCTATCGCCCTACACCAACCCTAAACCTAACCCTCACAGGAAACATTTTTACTTTCTCAAAAAAAATAAAATAATAATAATTCTGTATGATTTAACATCGTTTTGAAAAATGGGGACATGGGTTATGTCCTCATAATTCACCCTCTCCTTGTAATACATGTGTCCTACCCATGTCATTAAACAGAGTTGAGTCCTGATATTTCACAAAAACAAGAGCACACACACCTACATCAACAGAAATGTAAAATTTCATGTTTTTGTAGTCAAAAATGTTTGATGCATGGTCAAGTTAATTTTGAATTTGTGTTATCATCTACTTTAGAATGCTTTGTTCAGGAAAATAAAAAAAAAATAGACAATCAAAACGAAAAAAGACAATAAATTTTATCAAAGCAATTCTGAGTCTAACAATTTTTATTTGCAAGGACATGCACTGATTGTCCACCATCTTAGGCAGCAAATGAAGTCCATTTTCATTTCACATTGAATCTAAATAACAATGTCTGTTATACAATGAAGCAAATTATAAGCTTTATCATTTAATTTAAATTGTAAAATACTTTGTTTTCCCCAACAACATGTACTGATTGTCCACAACAATTAAATAATTGACAAAAATAAATTCAGATTTCATGTTGACTTTATATAAATTTTTTTTTTTTTTTTATGTTAGGTCCCCAGCTTGTCTGGGGTGTGGGACTAACAAATATTATATACACAGAATGGAAGAACCAAGGATAACTCAAAACATGTGTCAAGTTAATGTATTTATTTAATTAAGTCGTATATACAGTAAAGTAAACTACAAAAACAGAAGCTCAATAAAAACCATACAACACAATATACGGTCTTCATGGCTCCCACTGCGTTACTGAAACACACGTGGAGATTGCCCACCGCTCACCACGCCAACTTCCAGCTAATCAGGATCCTCGGTCCGACAGCTGCCTCCACAGTCCCTCGACAGACGGTACGGGGAGGAAACTAAGATCAACACACAGCATATCACGCCATAAACCACACAGTAAACCACACGCTTCACACAGAAATTCACACAGTCATACAGGTCATAATTCAACCCGTCCTCCACAGACAGTGCTGCGCACACTTCCTGGGCCTTACTCGTTAATTTACACTGGAGTAAAATGGCCCACACATCCTTAGGCCAACGTAAAGCTCCTGCCACATGTTCAAATGCCCCAAAATAGGCTTCCACTTCAGCCTCACGAAAAATAGGCACCAAGGAAATATATTTGCTCACATCATACCCACTGGCAGACTGTGAAGACAACACACTAGCAGAAATAGAGATGAAGAGCGTCAGTATTTGTCTGTAATTCCAGATGTCTCACTTTAAGTGTTGTATCTGCTTCTATTTTCATTAGTTCCAGCTCCCGGCGGAGTTGAAAATCTCTCTCCCTCTCTTCCTTCTCAATCTGTAGCCGCAACAAACTAACTTTTAACCGGTCATCCTGCTTAGAGTCAGGAGAGGACTCAACTGAAGATGGCACAAATTTAGGCATTGTTACGGGCTTCTCTAGCTGTACCCCCCTGTTGACCAGCATGAGTCCCATTACCAAGTTGCCCTCCACCCCACAATCTGCTCTGGGTCAGGGTTGCTCATGATTACCGGCAACGTGATAACCCCTTTACTGATAAGTCCATTTAAAACTACCACTTTAAGTTCAGCTTT
>NC_068410.1:167601-197969 GCF_023724105.1 Carassius gibelio | reverse complement strand
TACAGTTTTCCACGCTGACTCTGCACAAACCCAGTTATTGACCTTTAACTTATTCAGCTCCTAATGGAAACTCAAGTGCAGCCAAGCAGAATGCAGAACTTGACAGTGATGTGGACCCAAAGCTGAGCTGACATGCCATCTCTGGGATTTCAGTTTATCCTCTGAATGTCCTCTGAATCAAAAATCATGGTTTACAATAGACTTTACAGTAAGATCCCATTAGTTAATCCATTATCTAACATTAATTAAAAATGAATGAGATTAATTTATTAATCTTTGTTGACATTAGTAAATAAAAATACAACCGTTCATTATTAGTTCATGTTTGCTCAGCATTAAATAATATTAGCAGATGCAACTTTTGATTTTAATAATGTATTACTAAATAAATGTTAAAATTAACATTAAGATGAGTAATGCTTTAAAAGTATTTTTCATTGTTAGTACGTGTTATCTAATGTAATTGACTGTTGTCAAATTTAAGCTTATCTTTAAGTGCTACCGTTTGAGTAGGAACACATTAACACGTTAAGAATTTTAAAATAATTTGTTCTATGAATCAACATTATCTTTAAAGGTGAGGTTTGTCATTTTTAATACTTTCTCCTATTGTAGTTTAAGCACACAACTGTGAGTAAGCCAATCAGTATGATGAGTCAACTTCTCTGGCTCAGTTAATGGTGTGAGTTTGGGGCGGGATTTCCTGTTTTTTTTTTTGTGACATTTTTTGGGGTCATTTTTGGAGCGGAGGTTTAAAATGGAGAGTGGGCTTTCATATTTCATTACGCACAGAATCTGACCATTTTTGAATGGGTATATTGCCTTTATTCTGTGTAAATGGCAGATTTCTCCAAATATTTTGTCTGCTTTTCCCATCCAGGGGATTTTCTGATGGAAATTGATATAGTAATGCAGAAGATTAGGGCAGGCACACATGTAACAATGTCCTGGCTCCTTGCCTTTCGACCCTTAGCAGCGTGAGTGCTGACCTTTGTATGTAGATGGATTACTTCCTGATTGTTATCCCTTATCCGGATGCATGTTTGTTAGTATCAATCTTCCTCTTTATAGGCTGCAACAAATAACACAGTAAATCTCCTTTAAATGTGAACAATACGAGGTAAAAAATAAAATAAAATTGCCAGCAATAAATGTTCTAAATGTGCTCATATCCCTGCTTCTTAAAAGAATAGTTCACCAAATAATGAAAATTTGGGAATTAGTTTTCATTCCTAACCTCTATGATTTATTTCTGTGGAATACAAAAGGTGAATTTTTCAATTTTCTATTCAGTAGGCCTATAATAAAAGTAAGTGAGTAGTGGGGCTGTCAATCTCCGAAATAACAAAAAAGAAATGTAACAGTTGTAATTCTACTAATTCCACTTCAGTGCTCTTGAGCTGCCCCTCACCTTCTAGTATATTTACTCCTTCTTTTATTCCTTCTTATTGCCTCGATCAGAAACATGCCTTTGTGCCTCCTATTCATTATCATGTTTCCAGATATAGGAGGGAAACTCTCCTCTATGTTGTGTGAGATCATTGCTACTGATCTGACATGAGCTTTACAGTTAGAAGCAACTGGCTGTTTTTTTTTTTTCAGAGTTTTTATTCAAAGCATTTCTCTTTTCGTCTGTTTAGACAAGATGTGGAGATTCATTTCCATTTGCCTTCCAGTGCAGTCAATATTTAGAAGACACAACATATCAGAGAACCAGTCAGTTGTGACTTCTACAACTTATTTTTAGTTTTTAGAATTGGTGTTCTGTCCCTTCTCTCTATGGTTCCTGCAAATGTTTCAATTTCATCAGTGGGAGCCAGTCAGACCCTCTGCTGAGTAGGACGTCCCACAGGAGATCTCTTAAACCCAGAAGCAGGAGGGCCGATGCACTGTAATCCTCTCAACTACAGTTATTCTCTCCCTCCACTGCAGGTTATAATTAGTTAATCTAACCTTCTTCCTAAATCCAACCCCCATATGTGATCACCAGCTATAATAAGTCTGTATTTTCTTGACTAGTTAGCTAATATCGGAGGTGAAAAAACCTTTACAATGGTGATATTGGATTTTCCAGGCCTGCACGTGGATGTTGAAATACTGTTTAGTTGTGTGTTATTTTGGCAGGATTATCACATTGTAGTGTGTATATGTTTGTCAGCTTTGTTTATGAGTATACTGGGTAGCAGTTGAACATGTATTGACGTGTAGAGAGTGTCTGGACATGCTGCTTCCTCTGACTGTGCTTTGGGGGATGTTTGGGATTAAAGGTGCTTATAGCTGACCACATGTCCACCCACACACACTATTCCCAATGACCAGGAAGTGACCAGATAATATGTGTAAAGACAAATAGACCAACACTGTGCGTCATCAGTACTTTGTTTTAATAAATGCAGCTTGTAAACTGTGAAAAAAAAAAGATCTTGGTTCTCTTTCTGATCTTCTATAATGAGGCATAGTGACCATATTCATAATAAACTTGAGACGGTGGTTATTAAACATTGCATAATAAAAAACAAACAAATTTGCATAAAATGTTATGGATTTTATTAATTTTTATCAAGCAAATGTACTAATTGCCACTAGAAGATTCAGTTCCTAACATGTACACTACAAGTTGAATGTTTAGGGCCAATAGCCATTTTTGGCAAAGAAAGGCTAAAACGATTTTTATTTAATTATAATTATTTTAATCAAATAAATGCAGCTTTGGTAAGCATTACAGAATCTTGAATAATCAACAACTTTTGAACAGTACTGTAATAAAAAGAAATTATGGGCAGATATTTGGCATCGTATCTGTTGCTATATTGTAAATTTTAGCACGTGTAAAAATTGGAACATGATGACCAATCATAATCCAGCATTTGTTTGATAAAGTGAATTATTTACTTTTTCAAGAAGGAAAGAAACACGTATGTTTTAGTACTTTAGTGATTGACTTCTCAGTTCTTTATTAGTCTCTCAGGGCTACTATCATGGAATCCCTCTCAAAACATCTGTTGTTAGTCAGACCCAAATGAATTCCTGGCCCTTTGTTGACTCTGCTCTAATCCTGACATCTGAGGACGATCAAGACTTAAAGTAATTATTTTAGATAACAAAAGGGTGATTTCACTTTGAATTTTAATTTTATCTTTGGTTATCCACACATAGTTTTGTGAATTTTAAGTGTTTTTTTTTTTTTTTTTTGTGCTGGAATATTGATGCAGATATTTAAAAAAAAATATATGGTAAATGTCTCCGGAGGTACGTGGCGTGACAGGCAAGTACGGGAGTCTCCCGTGTCCTAAATGAATCTCGTCCTAATGAAAAAGGGAGAACAGACATAAGGGTCCTGGTGATACTGCTTATCTGACTGGCACGCAGGCACTGACAGCTGCATAATCACATACTTAATAACAAACATAACCTGTGCTAGAAAATGAAACCGATAAAGGGTAAAAAAAATTCAATCTGAAGAGGATGATGAAGATGAAAACTCAGGCAGATAATTTGTCATTTATGCTTTTAAAAGCTTGTCCCCAGCAGCTATCCTAAGAATCATTAGGATGTGGACGTTTTTCATGAAGTGGGAAAGTCAGTGTGATGACCGTGGTAGTTGTACTCTGGTGGAGTTGGGTATCAGTTACTGTCAGGAAGTCAGTAGGAGATGGCAGGGGAGGGAACAATAGTTGTTCTGAATAAAACTCTTTTGTGCCTCAAACAAAAGACAAGAGCCACACATCACAGGCATGTGACGCCTCAAATGTGTTTAATCACTGTTGTGCTCCTCACTGCTAGACAGATGTGAAACAACCAGCTGTGGTGGCCTACATTTGACTCTGACACACAAATCCTATGTTTTTGTATCAAAAATTATTATTTAAACTAATACACAATATTAATGTTTGTTATTTCTAGTTGCTGTTTTACCAAGTGTTTTCTTCTATCATATCTTTGTAACCTTCTTTTTTTTACTTACCTTGACCATTCTCTTTGGATCACAAGTTAGTGGGCATCCCAGTCGGAAGTTGACTTGAAATCCTCTTTGTGTCTTGATATGTGGCGAGTGTTGTGTTTCTGCCAAGCATCTGTTGCTAGGAGTAAATACAAAAGACAGCCTTGTAATAGACACTCTTATTGTGCCTTTTTGTGCAAGAAAACTAGTGAGGTGTACATCTGCTCCTCCATGGCTTACAATTGAAATGTTAACTATTTTATAGATGTTCGTCAACATTTAGTGCACTAATTAGTCCAAAAACTGCATGAAAGTTTTACATGTATATGATTAGTGGTCAACCAGTATGTGTTTTTTTGACAGCCGATGCCAATATCTTGGAAAGTGCGGGGCTGATAACAGATATAAAGCCGATATGATAAAAAAAAAAAAATATTATTATTAATATTTAAGAATTTTTTTTTAATCATTTTTCAATAGATTAAAAAATAAATGTGTAAAAGGAACATGTTTATACTTAGATTACAATATTTTTCACAAATAAATAAATATTTAATATAGCCTATAATAAATAAAAAAGTTAACACTGTAATCAGCAGGGCACTTAGTATTCTAGGATGTTTTTGTCCACTGGGAATCATATTTTTCAAATAAAGCCAGGGTAACCCTCATTTTACATACAGCACAGAGAGAAAATGACATTAATATGACAGTGGGCAAATGCATAAAGCGCAGCATAATTTGAAATCACGAGTTTATAGTTTAAGCATTCAATTCACACGGACTGACCTTCACACAGAGAACACGTGATCATGCTGGATACACATACACACTTTACAAGATCTTACAGCTGGATTCAACTAAGTTTGCAAGGTTTATGAAATTAAATGTTAATTAGTCATTCAAATATTTGTTTAAATTATATAAATGCATATTTGCCCTCTTAAACTCTGCAGACCCGGTACCGGGTCCGAAAATAGCATGCCACATGTTTGTGTCTCATTTGCATATCCTTCCTTATATGGCATTTGCCCAAAAATGGGTTCATTTGAAAGCTTAGAGTGTTTTCTTTACAAAGAATACCATTAATTGGGGTTTTATGATACATAAAGTAGTCAAATTAAGCTAAGAAATATATTTCCCCCCCCCATAAATTTCCATCTAACGATTGCGAATACGTTTTCGTAAGAATGTGTATTTAAAATATTTTTCACAAAACAGTCAAGTCATATATCACAAGAAAGCTCTCATTCTCAGGAATCTGATGATGTAGATCATTTTATTGTGTGACAATCACAGATCGAATGATCTTCAACAGAATCGCGATGTAAAATTTCTCACCTTATTATTTATACATTTTGCACCGCTTCAGTCAGCCGCAAACAGCCACGCATACCTATATACTCGATATAATCTTTTAGATTAGAATCTCTTCTTTCAAACAAGACCATTTTTACGTTTCTGCGTGCTTCCATTGCTGAGATATAAAGCGTTCTGTACAAGTGCGCAATAGAGGTCCAAAGCCCTGTGAGCGCTGACCAGACCTCTAACTCATATGATGCGCACTAAAGCCTTTTTCCTGCTATACACATCTGATCTCTTTGTGAAGCGCTATTAGTCCAAATAGCTGTCACTCAAAAGCCGTCTGAACCAGTCAGAGGTGCGAATAGCCGCAACAGGGGGGTCACTTACTGCCCCGTCCTGTTTCCGTCCGGTGACGTCACAGAACCGATGGCCGAAGGGAAATCGAGTGTTTGGCTGCTTCTAAACAAAGACCACGCGAGGGGGAAACTACACGCGGAAGAATCTCCGGATTAACAATGAATAATATTCATAATACAAGTTATGGAGGACCACCGTCGCCGTGGAGAGGTCAGGACGCGCATCTGGTAAGCGTATACGCGTGATACTTGCTTTTATACATTTCATTCTTTATTTTGAAGCCTCGAAGCTCCGCTAGCCATAAGCTTATCTGTTTATTTTCATAATTTTCATATTTGACCGCATTTCAGTGAATATACAGTAAACAGTACAGTATACTGGGTGGATGAACATAAATTAGTTTGTTGACGCTCCGAAGTTCGCGTTGAAGCTTCGGGGACGCGGATTTATCGCTGGTTTTGAATAATAACAAACAGACACGCTATAAATATGAAATATCATACATGCTTGAGACAGGCAAGGTCTCCCAATCTTTACATGATGCAGAATAGACATAAATGAAATGATATTAAGCTGGAAATTGTGGATTCTATTTAAGACTGTGACAGACCAGATATTTTAATAATTCTATGCATGTCGCTATTGCGCAATATGATTTAAAAGACTGTTCAGAAAACATACACACAAAAAAGCACATTGTATTGAGATGGTTCATCATATGTGAAACAACATAAATAATACTATTTGTCACAAACAGCAGCTTTTTATGTAACTTCTGAGTGTTTTCTGTAAAATAATATACAGATATCACATTATTCCATACTGCAAGTGTGCAAAAGATGACTTCATACTTATTTAGACTAAAATTTTGTACAAAAATGGTATTATTCCTTCCTTCAGTTGGAATAGAATAACTTTTGCATAGATTAAGATAGAAAGAAATTTCTTTTTTCCTCTATTAGCTGACATGTGCTAGAAAAACATGAAATTGGTCTAAAGTTACTAGGCCCTTCATTGCCTGAGCTATACTATTTCAAACTTCAGTTTACACAAATAAAATAAAAAAGCGCCTTGTTTTTTTCCCTATTTATTATAACACAGACAGCATATATTGTCATTTTTATCAATTTCAACAGTGTTTTATGTAATTTCAAAGGGTTTCCTTTAAAATGATACCAAACTTTGTCATCTCACACTTTTGAATGTGAATAGGGAAGCATTCAAAATTAGGAAGGAAAATGAAAAACGGAAATCCCCAAAATAGCATTTGTGCTTAAGAGGTTAATGCTTACGGCGAACGAGAAAGTATTATGTTTTCTTTCCATTACTAATAGGCCTAATATAAAAACAATCATTATAATGCTTTATGTATATATTCATTTCTTTGTTTAACTGTTCTATCTGATTATTAGACAGACTTCTATCCAGAACTGTTAACGACGACGACGAACAAGAGAGAGAGAGTGTGAGCACTGTGTGTGCTCTGGCACTGCTGCTCTCAGCACCGTCAAAATAAAAGTCCTGCCTTGAACACATCGGCCAAGAAGAAAAGCTTATCGGCTGATGCCGATATTTGAAAAATGACAAATATTGGCCGATATATCGTCCATGGCGATATATCAGTCGGTCACTACATATGATTGCTTGAATAAATTGCTAAAATGTACAAACCTTTTACCACAAGTCTTGCGCCGCTGGTGTAGTAATATCATGCAAGATTCCCATTCTTGTGACCCGGGTTCGATTCCCAGGTGGCGCAAGTACTTTTGGGAAGTCGTGGCCTAGTGATTAGAGTTTGAGTCCTAACCCTACGGTTGTGGGTTCAAATCTCAGGCCGGCAATACCATGACTTAGGTGCCCTTGAGCAAGGCACCGAACCCCCAACTGCTCCCCGGGTCAGTCAGGCCACGGAGGCATAGGCTGCGACCAGGTGATGCGGTCAGCTGTCAGATAGCTCCAATCACTACCATTCTCCAATAAGACACGGGACATATACTGTATACGTGGCACTACTGCTTGGTAAGTATGCTCAAATGGCTCGCAACCCTCCCACCCTCCACATTAGAAGCATATTACCGTGGACCTTCTGGTTGTTGTCTCTTTGTTTCAGATCACTAAGGCTTTCAATTATTGGTTGGCATGGACCTCACTCAAGTCCAATTAGAGACACTCATCCTCATAGCCAAGCTGCAGGATAGACGTCCCACTGCCACATTTACACGATTACCACTGTTTGCTTTTAAAGACATTTATTAAGTGGCTTAATTGTCATGTATTTCCAAGATGATGGTTCCAGGGGGTTAATGTTTAAGCTCTTGTATGTTCAATTAATTTGGGAGCAAGAACCCCCATAAGGAACCATACCACCAAAGATAAATTGTGTTCAATAAACTCAAATAACTTGCCAAAGTGGTCTTATCTGAACTAACCTTAGCAACCACCTACAGTATGAAGAAACTAATAATCACACCGAACACCTTAGCAACCATAAAGCAACAGTCTTACAGCATCCAACATTGTTTTCAGCCGAGGGTTCTTTTTCAAACTTTTTTGGTTGGCCAAACCTCTTAGAACAAAAAAAAGTACCCCCTGAGATTTTAAATTCCTAAATGTGTTCCAAGTGCATGTTAAACTGCAAAGATGGAGTTTGTAAGAAGCAGCATTTACTATGAAACTTCACACAACTGACCATTTACTTGTTATAGAAATAGAAATTAACTCATGAAACCCTTTTAGAAAACCCTGTACTGCTGCTTCATTTTCGTTTTAACTTGGTAAAATTCCTGAAAAGCACAGTTGCACAGTTAATTTATGTCTGCAAGTATATATGTAGGACTTTTAATGCTGTGAAGGTCATTAATTCTACTACAGACAGACGTGGGAAGCTTGCACTGCCTCTACACCACAATTCACAAACCCGTGAGCATTGAGAATGATTGTTTTTCTGGTCTGTGCATGGCGCAAGAATGTCATTGAATACTTCTTAGAATGTGGTTTGGGATACTGCTGTTTGCGTGTGGGATGTTGCACAGTGTTGCCAGTGAGGGGACTGGGACTCTCCACCATGAAGTGGCAGCTCAGCTAAGTCCCTTTTTGGGCGCTGGGCATGCTTCCCCCCTCGCTTTTCCCAGAAGTCCCTGGTGCATGGACAAAGTCCCCTTTATGTGGGCCGTAGCTCTTGGCGAGAGAGCCTGCAGCTTTGAAACTTGTTTGAACGATGCGATTTTTATTTCTATCTGTCCTCTGCGCTCTCACCCATATTGAACTCACCCACTCTCTCTCTCTCTCTCTCTCTCTCTCTCTCTCTCTCACTTGTTCCTTCTTTCCCGGCCCTGCTTAGCAACAACATGAAGCGAGTGCCCACTGAGGCTTAGCTCTTGGTATTCGTAGCAGAGTTGTCTGTATGCATCACAGGGTCACTTTGTAGAACAAAGAAGTTGGGACAACGAACTGGCCCAAATGAGTTAAAACAGTACTGCCTATTCACTTCCTGCACATTCCTGGTCTGATTATTTCTAAAATAATAATCAACAAATGAATACTTTGAACTTTGAGATTGAGTTTTCCAACTGTTACTTTAATAATCGTTTAACATAAACAGTGGACATCGTCTATTACCATTACCATTAAAAATTTAGTGTGTCCTGTTCCTCATGTACATACTATGTACTTATTATAGTAATTACAATAACTATTTAATAACTAGGTACTAACCCTGAACCTACCCCTAAACCTAACCCTACCCCATGTAGTTACCTTGTATTACCAGAACTTTCTTAGATAAATACACTGTAAGTACACTATAAGTACATGTTAGTACACGTACTGTAAAATAAAGTGCAACCAAGATTTTAACATAAAAAAACTATCTTATGCTCACCAAGGCTGCATTAATTTGATCAAAAAAGGCTGCATTAATTTAATCAAAAAAACTAAACAAAAAAACACAGTAAAACAATAATATTATAAAACTTAAAATGTTTTCTACTTTAATGTATTTTTTAATTATTAATAATATAATTGTAATTTTTTTCCTGTGTTGTAAATTTTTAGCAGCCATTACTCCAGTATTCAGAAATCATTCTAATATACTGATTTGGTGCTCAAACAGCTATTATTGTTATCACTGGGAAATTATGATGCATTTTACAGGTTTATTTGATGGATATACAGTTCAAAAGAACAGCTTTTAAAATAGACATCCTTTTAACATTATAAATGTTTTAATGTCACTTTTGATATATTTAAAGAGATAATCCATTCAAAAAGGAAAAGTATTCACCTTATTGGGTGAGGAAATTTTGAGGGAATTTTCATTTTTGGGTAAACAGTCCATTTAATTCATCCTTGCTGAATCTTACTGACCCCAAACTTTTGGATGGTAGTATATATTTGAAAAAAGAAAGTTAGAAACATAAATACACATTTTGTTATCACTTTTTCAGGTGCTGATAACATCCTTAACCTGCCCTTTACCATATCAGCAGCGGTAGTAAAAGTTGAGGGTAATACTGGCTTTGGAAAGCAAGTGTTAGGTGGGGCCCTTTCATCCAATCAGATACTGTAGTTTAATTATCTTTTCAAAGAAACATAAGTGCTTTATGGATAGTAATTCATTCTGGAGGTTTCGTCAGAAATCAGACTGATTCAGTACAGAGCTGTACAATCAGATTACTCATTTACTCAAACAGCATTGTATCCATGATGTTAATGTTGATGTTATCAACATTAGAAAGTGTCCACTCAAGCCAGTGACATGAGCAATGGAAGTGCCTTTTAATTACAGTATATGAACTGCCCATGTCGTGACAGTTCAATCACACTGAGTGTTACATACAGTACATAACTTATGTGCTAAATGCATTTACATGAAGTCATTTAGCAGATGCTTTTATCCAAAGTGACTTACAAAGGAGGACAATGGAAGCAATCAAAATCAACAAAAGAGCAATGATATACAAGATAACAAGTCTCAGTTAGCTTAACACAGTACACGCAGTGTTTTTTTATTATAAAATAAATAAAAAGAAAACCGATAGAACAGAAAAAGAATAGAGCAAGCTAGTGTTAGAGGCCTTTTTGCTTGTTAATTATATAATAAAGATTTTTTTATTTAAATAAAACAAGCAGTTAGTAAATTAATGGAGTGCAACTCTAAAAGGTACAAGTTTTTTCTAAGAACAGAATTTGCATAGAGAGTGCTATAGTTTGAGGATCATAATGTTTTAGTAATTTATTTTTTTAAACAATTTTATTACTGAATCGACTTGAGTTCATTATTCTACACGAATAGAAGTAAATTTTAGGTTTAGGTGAGGTAGAAATGACTCATTTGATATAAAAATAAAATTGTCCTTTTTTCCAGGGAATTTCACTGCCAGATTTTGCCAGATTTGATGATGAAACTTTAAAATGGGAGTTAAGTTAATAAGATGAGAGGGGCTTTATTTAGATACAACATTACAGTTTACTTTGTTCCACAAGACCTGATAGATATTCAAATTAGAAAACAAGCCAGATGGAAAGTGAGGCCCTCTTGTGAAGAATGAACATTAACTAATTGTTAATGAGGGACTCGGGGCAGGGTGCCAAAGTCAGAGGGCCAATGGGATGGGGTACAGCCAGAGCAGCCGATGGGCGGGCTGTTGCTCTGGGGTGACAATTGGGGACCCCTTTTTTAACTACCTAGGTGTCACTGTGTTAGAGTAGGGTATACAGGACAGCAGTCAACACGAAGGGCTCTAATGACGGTCTGAGTGCTGCTGCCAGCGTGAGGTCTCGTGTCTTTGACCTCCCTCCCTCTCTCAGCCATCCTCACCAGCTTTGAGGAACAGAATTGTTTTTTAACTGGGTTTTAGAATGGATGCATCAGATAGCAACCCGGAGAACGCGACCGAGAACAATAATGTGGAGAAGAGTGAGGTTAGAGAGGAGGAGAAGCAGGATGTGGACCCAGATTCAGACCTGGCTATGGTCAAGATTCCTCCTCCGCCAGAGCTGGAGATTAGGCCTAATGGATTAAGTGATGATGGCAAGCTGGATGTATGCAGGACTGTACCTTCTCCTCTGACCCGCAGTATTTTTCCTGTTGCAGTCTCACCTGCTGCTGAGCGCATTCGATTCATTCTGGGAGAGGACGATGACAGTCCAGCACCCCCTCAGCTCTTCACCGAGCTGGACGAGTTGCTGTCTGTTGATGGCCAGGAGATGGAGTGGAAGGAAACTGCCAGGTAAGAGCGTCACGGCTCGGTTGGAACTTTTAATGAGGCTCAAAAGCAGATCAGAAATATAAGAGCCTGTATTATTAGCTGGAACAACGTTTGGAAAAAAGCTCGATAACTTGTGTCTAATAGTATTATTTTATCTCTGGTTTTGGCCAAATTGTGTTTTCAGTTTGACAATGTGGTTCTTTTCTACTGTATATGCTTCAAAGAAAAAATAGCAAAAAAGAAAATCAAATCAATCACAGCAAATCAGCATATTAGAATGATTTCAGAAGGATCGTTTGACACCAAAGATAAAAAAAAAAATTCACGGGAATAAATTACATTTGAAAAGGCATTCAAATACAAATCTGTTATATTAAAGTTAGTTATATGATTTAATTCCTCCAAAGCGTTCTGTTTTTAAAAAAGACTGATTTAAATACTCTTTCAGTCTTGTCACACAGACACCATACAATTCATCAAAAGATGATTCAAGTGTACTGGCTCATTGCCAATGACTGCTTGGGGCCAGTATACGAAGACACTTTAAACTCTTGACAGTGTCTAAAGGGATGAATCCACTCTGATTAATCTTTAGGGGAAAGGTGTGAAGAAAGTTGAAAATTCACATATGTTTCCAGTTGACTTGTTTATTCATTAAAAGCAAATCCGATCATTTAACAGTTACTGTTGCTTTAAATTCCTGTGAGTTAATTTGAGCAGACAGCTTAGTCTCTGTTAAAAGACGAGTCTTGCATGCAACACACATCAATTCTGGAGCTGTGCTGCTCTTGAAAGGATTTGATCATTCAGTGAGCGGGGCAGTTTCATGGAAAGGCTCTCCAGGTGGTCCCCAATCAGCAGCCATTATCACATGCCACAGCGGGCATTTAACTGATTAAATAAGTACAAGAATGATTACTGCTGATCTTTTTCAATCAAGATTTTATTTAAGAGATTGTTTTAGAGATGAGATTACCCATTGTTTGTGTATTTTAGGATTAAGGATTACATATGAAAGCCTTTCAAGCAGGGGCATCAGTTTTAATAAACAGTTGTACAGAGGAAAGATCAGAGTTGAATATGAGGTCTGCTTTAGATTCTAGTCTCATGTCTGGGACTGGTATTTGTTTCTGATATGGTAGATTTAAGAATATATAGGATATAATGGATTTACAAAGATAAAGTACTGTTAAAATGTTTTGGGTCGGTATGAATTTTCCGTGAAAAATGAATACTATTTTTTTAGCAGGGACAAAATGAAAATGGTCAAAAGTGTCATACATCTGTGTGCATTTGTCTTCCATACAGAAATGTTCACATTCCAGTTTCAGTACCTTTAAATATCTGTTGTTTTTTCTTCGAAGGTGGATCAAGTTTGAAGAGAAGGTGGAAAAAGGTGGGGAGCGGTGGAGTAAACCACATGTGGCCACTCTGTCCCTTCATAGTCTCTTTGAGCTTAGGACGTGTATAGAGAAGGGCACCATCATGCTGGACCTAGAGGCCAACACACTGCCAGGGGTCGTGGGTAAGTGTCTCCTCTGCAGCTATTTTGTCTTATTAAAGGATGCTCTACTACCTTTAAGCAGTTTAGGTTACAAACATAAATCACTCAAATACCTTTTTTCACTGCAATAGAGTTGATGCTCAACAGAGGGATCTATGAACTCAGTGGTCCATGTTTATATTGATTTGAGAGACAAACGGTGACATCATTTGTCTTTAATACTGTATAAACATGTTGCTGTCTATATCAACCCTATTGAAAAAAAAAAACCACGCTGGTAAGGTATGTTTTGAAGCATGGCTGCTGGTCCTGAGCGACATATAAGATGGTTATGAGCTGGTTCTGAACAGAAGCTAGTTTCTTAGGACCAGATTAGGACCAGCTCACAACCAGATTATAACTTAAACCAGTTCAAACCAGCTGCCATGCTTCAACAAATATCTAACCAGCATATGCTGTTTTTTTCAACAGGGAAGCTTACAAGTTTTAAAAACTTTTTTTTTTTACTTTTACATAATATTTTTTATAACCTTTTTCCTAGATTTACATATTTTTCTTTTTTAATGTGGCATATCACAATAGATGGGGAAAATGTTTTTTTTTTTTTTTTGCTTTTATTTTTTTTTTTTTTGCAGTGAGGTTTAAAAAAAAATGTTTTATTTAAATAAAAAAATGTTTTTAACTTAATATGTGTGTATGTGTATGTGTGTGTATGTATGTATGTGTATATATATATATGTTTGCATGATTTGCATGATTAATGAGGATAGGTCACACATTCAATTGATAAATGAATGGCTAGTTGTAAAGGAAACTGAACTATTATAGTGTTAATTAAAAATAAACTGACTCTTTTAATCTATCTCTAGCTCTCTTTATGTTTCTGTATGCGTATTAACACAATTCGGCAGCAAATGAAGACTGAAGCCAGGACGTGGTTTTCTAAAAAAGGTTTTTCTTTAAAATCAGTTTATGAAAAGTAATTGAAGTCACGTAAATCACTATTTAATCAACTCACTTATATTAAACTACTCATTTACAATATAACTTATATAACACAGCTCATTTGTATTACATTACTCACTTATATCACATTGCACTGCTTACTTTCATTACTCACTCTGCGCTGATGTAACGTTCGCCATGATGTTGATCAAGTTCATCTGACAACTGAATTTGAGGTGGTGTAACATTAGCTGTCCCTGTCTCTCTCTCTTTTTTTTTTTAGTTTTCATAATTGATATCAAAGATATTAAAGCACTTTTTCATTTTTTCTTGTTAAAATTCAAAATAGTTTTTAAATATTTTTGGATGTCACTGTTTCCACCAATCCTTGCACAAGTTAAGGTTACACATGATGATGAAAGCACATTAGTGCGAGCCCCCCTGAGCTCATAGAGATTGAATTGAAGTGCCTGCAGTTCGAAAAAAAAATGATCTTATTATGGAAGTCAATGAGAGCATGAGGTGCGATTCTCAGTCTGACAGAAATCGGCCTGAAACGGGCGGTACTACACACAACACGACTCATCGCTGATTGGACTATTAAGTGACATAACAAACAGTCTAGAATAGTGATAGCTAGCTTAACATTGTGGTTGAATGTAAAAAAAAATCCCTTCCTTTTGTGCTTTGGTGGTGCATCGTCCATTCGCCCTAATGAAGAAACCGCCCCTGTATGTATAGTACATACACACACACACACACACACACACACACACACACACACACACACACACACACACACACACACACACACACACACACACATATATATATATATATATATATATATATATATATATATATATATATTTTTTTTTTTTTTTTTTTTTTTGGACCTTCGTATTGAAAAGTTTGGGTACCTCTGATCTGAAATGATGTGAATTCAGTGTATTTAGGCAATCATAAATTGCCTTTGATGCAAATGCCAACATTTTTCTCCCTTTTTCTTTATTTATAGCAATAAACTAACATGATATTTGTGAGTATTGTCATTTTTATTAGATACATGATGGCAATAATGTGTTGCTGTGCAATTTTAACAAACTTTTTGTATCGACATGATATCTGTCAAATGAATGAAGCAAGTTTTATTCAATGCTCGTTTTGCACCAGTCATGGTTTTGCACCAGCAGGTTTTAGGAGTCATTTTTTTCTGTCATGGAGCTGCCTTTTCTGTAATAGAAGCATACAGAATGCTTTCATGTAGGGCATTAGCTCTACCACCAGCACTGGCACCCTGTCAGTGGACAAAGGGCAAAATACATATCATACAGATAACACTTTAGATCAGATCAGACTAAGAGAAAAAGCTTTTCCAAATGTACTGTAAGGTCTAAGAGATAGCACGTGTGATATGCATGCATGGTCTCGGCCAGCACAGCCCATTGTTATTTGGTTTCCAAATGCTCACATGTCAGGATGTATTCATAGCTCTGTTTAATACAGTCCTCTCTCAACCCTCGCTGTAACTCAGGGCTCAGATGCAAGGGTGATTGCATCCATTCAGGATGGCCATTTCTTTTATACTGAATTCAGGCAGTGCTTGAGGAAGATCAGAATGAAAACTGTGGGGCCATTAAATAACTGTAGTGCACTGATAGCAAAGTATGTGATTCTGGTGATTCATTTGTAAAGATTTCTTTTAGGAAGGAGGATTGGTTAAAAAAAAAGAGATATTTACTGCAGCTCTCTGAATTTAAGATGGCTGGTTAGATTGTAACCACTGCCATCAATCAAACGAGATTTATTAATTCACATTCTTGATTCCACTAGCCGTATCTCTTACTCAGAGCATGATGTGTCAAGTCAGATTATCAGTTTAAAGCAAAGTTAAGCTCAGTCAACCTCATAGAGTGCCTTTTGAGATAAATGAATTGAAGGATCGGCTATTAAGGGCCAAACCATTCACAAAAAGGGCCCAAGGGCCCAGGCCTCATGTCTTTGACCCTCTTTTATAAAAATAGATTCTTACAGGAACCACCAGACAATCTTATGCACAAGCCACTGCCTCATTAGACGTCCACCTCTGAAGGCTAAGAATAGAAGGCAATGTGTCACTTCACTGACACTCACTTCAAGATTCTTCGGAGAGTCCAATCTGAAGTTCTGTTTAAAAGTTTGCTCAGTTGTGAAGGGGTCGTAATGAGCTTCTCAAAATCTATAGAAGCAAAATAACCATGAGCCAGGTCTTTTCTAATGACAATTTAGCTTTTTCGCTGACTACCTCTCTGTTTGACATTCACTCCGTCTCTCTCTTTCAGAAATGATCACTGACAGTCAGATTGAGAACGGTCTCTTGAAAGCTGACCTGAAAGATAAGGTCATGTACACCTTGCTGAGGAAGCATCGCCACCAGACCAAGAAATCCAATCTTCGCTCCTTAGCTGACATTGGCAAGACGGTCTCCAGCGCAAGTAGGCTGTTTTCCACCCCGGATAATGGTAATATAGGTGCCAGTTTGGTGCAGACTCATTTTTTACCCTCCTTTTTCCTTTTAAACTATTACGATTTTTATATTATTATTATTACTATATTATATAGATTTTTATATTCAGATGTTTCTTCTTCTTTTATGAAATCTTTTGTGGATTGTTTTTCTCCACACTTTTCAAAAATATCATTTGTTCAAATTCTTTTACCTTTTTTGATTTTGTGGTTTGACTTTTCTTGTGTTATTCTTAAAGATAACTGAAGAATACCAAAGATTTTTATTTTATTCATCAAATTTTTAAGAAGATTTACTTCCTTTATATTTTTACATATCGTCCCCTTGGAATTATAAGGTTCTATCTGCGTTCTGAGTAGTTTTGAGATATTGAGCTTTAAAGTTTTTGTGTTCCATAGACTTCTGTAGATAGAACCTTTTTGTTTTTTCAATAAAAAATCACAAAATGTATAGAACTTAAAATAAAACATGACATAATGTAAATACATTGTCACAGAATAAGAATATGTGAATAACTCAATTTTGACAAAAATGTCAGATAGAACCTTCCATCGCAATTCCAAGGCGATGATATTTAAATGCATTAGTCAAACAGATCACAATAATTGTATTACTAATGCTTTACCAGTTTGCTGACTCATTGTTGCCTTTTTTTATTTTTCCTTTTTTAATAAGTAGTTGTCTCTGTATGATTTAAAGACTCCATGAAATCACTACTGTTAAAATGTTTATTTGACATTTTTCCTGTTTTGTCTTGGTTATTAACCAAGGACACATTTAACTGATCAAAAGTGACAAGGAAACATTTATAATGTATTTCTATTAAATTATATTCTCTTTTACATTTATCTGACGCTTTAATCCAAAGCAACTTACAGTGCATTCAGGCTATACATAGGTTTTTTTTATTTTTATTTTTATTTATTTATTTTTTTACCAGTATGTCTGTTCCCTGGGAATTGAACCCACAACCTTTTGCATTGCTAACTCTACCACTGAGCCACAGGAACAACTTGTTTTTTTAACTTTCTATTTGTGATAGAATCCTGAAGAAATATATAATGGTTTCTGATATTAAGCATCACAACTGTTTTCAATATTGATGACATACAGTATATGAATATTGAGCACCAAATTAGCATACTTGAATTATTTCTAAAGGATAATGCGATGCTAAAGACAAGGCTGTTTCACAATACCATTGTTTTCTTACTGTATTTTCTTACTGTATTTATAAATGCAGCCTTGGTGTGGAGACTTCTTTCAAAAACATAAAGAATCTTACTGACCCCAAACTTTTAAACAGTAGTGTATTCTCTCTTACAACATGAGATTTGTGTGTGACAAATCAAATGGTTTAATTAATCAGTCAGCTTTAATTGCATCACAGCCATGATCATGTTTTGCTGCTTGCTTAGGCAGTTACAGGTCATATTAAGGGAGGAACGATCTCATTCCAGAGAGTTAAAACTCAGTGTAGTCCAGGATGAGTCATCAGTATCCATTAAATGTTTCTTTTAGAAGTACACAAACATATAGGGAGAGCTAGAATACACAAAAAGAGTTCATGGGGTCTTTAAATAGTAACTTGCTCCTTTTCAAGCGTTGAATTTTAGTATGTTCTGTCTGTGTATGCATTTATTTTTCAATGCACAGAATAGGCTGCTGCATTACATTGTTGAGATTGTGAACTGTTATGAACTGGCGAACTAATAAACCAATCTTAGAGCAGTGTTTAAAAGACAGCATGGACACCACAGACAACACTTTAAATAAAGCAATGGTCAAAGGGATCATTTGGTTTTTGGCAATAATATTTACATGCCTTCATTTAAAACAAATAGTGCATTGATAAAACTTTACACAAAGTTCATTAGATTGATGTTTATAGGCTCCATGTGCCCAGGTTTTAAACCATGAATCCTGTGATTCTTTGACCATTGGACTTTTTGAATGTGACGAATGTTATTCACCTCAACTTTAGTTTCCTGAAAAAAAAAAGAATAAAACTTGCTTTAACTGTGCTTTTCTACTTCTATAACCACTCCCGTCTTTCCCTGAGTGTCTTAAACAATCTTTTACAAAAATAGCTAAACCACCTAAAACCACTGACCTCTATCACCTTAACAATCTTAACTTTTCACCTTTCTTACTATCTTTTCTCCTTTCTGCTGCACTTGTCACTAAAAGCACGTAATCCACTTGAGACTTCAGTGCCTTGTCTAATGACTCGCAACTCAGAGGAGCTGTTGCGAGCCCCTGGAAGTCCAAGCATGGGATGGCCTAGTAAGTCCAGCTTACCAGTTGCCAGTACATGTCTATGTGTCCCTTTACCCCACGTAGTGTGTAACATACCGTAGCTGTGATAGCAAAGCATAGCAAAACAATGTAGCTTAAAAGGGTCATATCACAAGGAACCAAATCTTCTTAGACCATTTAAAAAGTTCAGTGAATAGTTAAATAACACCTTAGGTACAAATGAAATCATACAAAATGTACATTCTTTAAAATAAGGGTGTCAATCATTCAGTTCTGGTTCCACTAAGAACTTTTAAGTGAACGGTTTGCATAGTGTAAAGAATGTTTTAATAATCTGAAGAAACTTTTTTCCACTATAAAGAACCTTTTGTGCAATGAAAAGGTTACATGGATGTTAAAGATTCTTCATGGAACCATTGATGCCAATAAATAACCTATTTTTTAGATTGAATGATATGACCTTTTTTTACTTGTTGTTGTGATCATCTATGTTTAGCTAGTCAGTCCTGTAATCATTGTTATGTCATAGATTTTCATATCTAGAATTTCCTGTTATGGTGATCTTCAACCTTAATAGATTTACATTCCAAAGTCTTCTAATAATTACATTGGACTCATTTCTGTGGAACTTTCCACTGGAGATGACCACACCATCATGACCATAACCATATTAATGAGCAGCTCTGATCTGATGATGTAGGATTTATGGTGGATGTGAAGCATTTTTTTCTTATCCTTTTTTTTTTCTTTTTTCGAGTTGCTACTCTTTTTTTCTTTCTTTTTAAGTGCTTCATAAATGAAGCTTCTTTTTTAAACCCCCCTCATCTATATTCAGCCTCCTTTTTCTTCTTTTGGCTGCTTTTTTTCTTCTTTTGGCTGCATCAAACTGACATCTTAGTCAATATAACTCTGTGGCATCGGGAATACTTTGCTTCACTGTGCTGTTCTGCTATGCTGTTCAAAGCATGATGACAATGACTTGGACTCTGCGAGGTTAATAGTTTACCTTTCAGTAGGTTCCTATTTTGCCTGGCACATCACCTTTCCTAATTTATGTTATGTTACTTTTTAAAGCATGGACTCGAGCAATTCAGAGCCTGTGAAAAAATATGAATGTTATGTGCAGTGTTATCAGACCCACTTATTCCCTACTGGTTCATCAGACATTCAGTTTCCTTCCTCCTCCTGCATTTGGATTTCTTTTTAGACTATTTACCTTCAAGTTTATATGCATAGCGCTTTTCACGATACAAATCGTTGCAAAGTAGCTTTATATAAAATTATGTTTCTACAATATATTTAGTAGTAACTTATCAGTGGTGACTCTCACATTGATGTTCATACACGTATGGCAGAAATGTATGGTAAAATTCATTTAATGACATAAACAGATGATGAACACTATTAAAGGGGTCATATGATGCAATTTCAAGTTTTCCTTTCTCTTTGGAATGTGACATGCTGTTCATGAATTGATAAGATCCCTAAAGTTGCAAATACTAAAGTCTCAAACCCAAAGAGATCGTCCACGCCTTTTTAAAACAGGGACTGTGAGGACTATTTCCTGGAAGAGTAGCCTATAATGATGTTGTTCTCACAAATACAAATTCTGACGCGCAGCCTCTAAAGTACATTTTCATATTTAAAGAATTCTTTAAGAATCTTCCATTCAGCAATCAAACAGCGTGTCGCATTCGGTTACTACAGTCAAAACGTAGTAGTTTACATGGTTTGTTTTTTTTAAAACTTTTTCTTTGAAATAATGGAACAGTGCACTTTTCAATTTGGGTCTTTTTCATTGATCTGTTCTTTTCATAAATTTTGATTAGGTAGTCCAACCACCACACATCGCAACTTGACATCAAGCAGCCTGAACGATATCTCCGACAAGCCAGAGAAAGATCAGGTGAGTCCAGTTTCAAGATTGTTCATGTGTTTGTGTGTGTTTGGGGCCAGGAAGATTTTTTTGTTTTGTTTTGTTTTACTTTTATGCAGCAAGGTTGCAATAAATTGATTAAAAATGCCAGTTAAGACTTTTATAATGTTGCATTTTAAATAGATGTTGTTATTTTGTACTTTCTATTCTTTTTGTATTTGTCAAAGAATTGTAAAAATAGTCTGGTTTTGACAGAAATAATAAACAGTAAACTGTAATATTAGATTTTCAATGATGATACTAGTATTAAATGTTAATTAAACACCAAATCAGCATATTAGAGTGACTTCTGAAGGATCATGTAACACTAAAGCCTGGAGTAATGATGCTGAAAATTAAGCTTTGCTATCACAGGAATAAATTAAATTGCATTTTAACATATATTAAAATGTAAAATATTTATTTACATTTTAACAATATTTCACAGTATTCATATTTTAACTATAATTAACTAAATGCAGCTTTGTTGAGTTTGAGACCTCTTTCAAAAACATTAAAAAACTCTCCAACCCCCAAACTCTGGAATGAAATATAATGTGTTATTAATCATAATATATATATGTGTATATATATATAGGTATATATAAACAGGTATACATATAAAAATATAAAAGTGTAATTGACTGTAATAGCTATGGATCGCCAAAAATCTGTGCACATCACAGTAAATGTCACTATGAAAAAACTGATGAAGCCAGTGTTTTCCTAATGATAAAGAAGGTTAGATGAACAGAACAGAAGCAGTGGTGCGTCTAACTCAAGGATAGGGCTAGTGTGAAATACAGACTTCCATTCCTAATAGAATAGGAAGTTCTCATGCTCTCAATGACAGAGCACCTGGGGGTCATTAGGGTGGTGTCAAACTGTGACAAACCATAAAAATTAACTCACTTCACAGAAGTTCACCACAGAGGAATTGTAGAATCTTTCCTTTTTACGTGGAAATGCATCCCTTCACGCTGAATGCAGCATTAAGTGAAATAGCTGGCAAATGTTTGACAGTGTTTTTGTGTGTGTGTTGAATAAACCAGTGTGGATGTGATTGCTGGAAGGCCTCAGAGGAGATGCCCCTTGCCCCTTTTGGCAGAGTGGGGATTGAGAGGCTGCTTGTGTGAGGTGGCCCAGAGAATGGACAGATTGTAATTGTAAGCACAGATTGAGGGGATGACTTCATTGCTTGTCACCCTTTTCTTATTTTTCATTTTTGGATGAAGTCAGAGATTAGACATTTACAGAATCTGGAAATAAATGCTAACCTAAGCAACATGAATAAGTACTAAGTGATTTGGTATGGTGGTTTAGACCGCTGAATAATTTCATGATTCTTCGGATGAAGTCTTGAGGCTTCTTTCTGTAGATTTCTTCCAAAATAGCGCCCACTTAAGGCAGTACCATGAATTCAAGCCTTGACAAAAATGACTTTATTGGGGACCCAGACAACTACAGTATGAAGAAAACAGCAACACTCTCAATTGCAAAGATAATTTATTTAAAGATATTTAATGAGATTTCAAGTGAACGTGCTTGATTCACATTAGCTGCAAGAGGTAGTCATCTGTCCCATGGCTTGACTACACAAAATGCAGACTATCAGACCCTGTTGATGGACTGCTGTAATAAATCTTTGCTTGTTCTAGCAGTGGAAGTAATCCAGTATCAGAGATGATGCTAAGCCTTTCCACATCACATATTAGCTGCTAGAGAGCTGGACAGCTAGAGATGTGATATGTGATGTCATTGCGAGTTGCTTGGAGTATGTGAAATATACAGTAAATAATAATAAAATTGGAACACATACTGTACATTGTAAAAAATTAATTAACTGATGAGACAAAACCGTCTGATGACCCTTTTTTGGCTCCTAGATAATGAAACTCAGAGGTAAACATACATACACTTCTGAGTAAAACACTATGGGTTGTTTAAGGTGTGTCCTTCTAATACCTTAATCATCCCTTTAAGCTGCTCTAGTAATGCTGTCTACAGTCTGGCCTCAAGATAACATCCATCTATAGCCACCATTTCTTCGCTTGCTTTAGTTTCATTTAGTTGTGATCTTTTTTGTAACTCTAGCTGTTTTTTTCTTTCTAAATTCCCAGCATTGAATTGAGTTGAATTCAGTGACATATTGGTCAAACAGGAGTCTTTAAAATCACTAAAAAGTATCAAGAAATTAGATAATGTCTTTAACTCATTATTTTCAACAAAATGTAAAAAAAAAAAAATTATTGGTGAACTATCTCTTTACATCTGGGGATAGAGTAGATTTAATGGTCAGAGATAAGGTAATTTTTTTAATTCTTTGCAACCAGATCATAAGAAAACAAGGGAAAAAACTGATTTCAAAACATCATAAACAAATTAAATATTATCTTTCTTAACCATTGTCTACATATTTCATAAAAAAGAGTCATCAAGGTTTTTTGAGAAGTCGTAAAAACATTCTGAAGTGACAAGACATATCAGGTTTATATAAGTAATCTTTTCTAAAGCAAGAAGCAAGGTCATCCCATACATTACATTAATACACTTGTTAATGTGTCAGGATATTTGCTTATTTTATCTTAAAACAGTAATTCAGTGATAATCAGTAATGGGATGGTTTTGCAACAGAATAATGGAATAAAAGCAAGAGCTTCAAAACAAATGATCTATGATGCTAGAGCTGTTGATGAGTGAGAGGTCTGTCCCATCATGTGCTCAGGTGCTCCAGAGTAAATGTTTTCCATTGTGCTTGTGTTTCCAGTGTTCTTCCATCAATGGTTAACGAAACTGCTTACTCTGACTGTTCAATAAGACTTTCAGGAGGAAATGTTATTGTTTATGTATGTGACATTTTACTGGGGAATTAGTTTATTAATGACTGACATTGTAACCCCATTTTCAAGTTATCAGCAGAGCTGTTAAATTTGATTTATGAGCTTTAGAATTAGATTTCTGTCATGTGCTCTAGTCTTACTGTTAAAAAATAATGCGTTTACATTATTGCAAGTAATAAACCTAAAGCACTTTATATATGCATCAAGCTTGAGTAGTTGTGACACTTTAAGCAGTTAAGATTCGCAATGATGACCTTGGAGGCAAAAGTTGGAGTTGCTTAACAATTTATGGTTATGTGAGCAGGGTGTACTAATTATCTTTGGCTTGTAAATTTCACATTTGGCATGACCTCAAAGTCTGAGCTGGCAAATGCCACTGCCTTTGAAGTTGGCCTTCATTTTATCACTGGTAGGAACAACAACAACCCATATAAATAAAATGAATTTACTGGTTACCACTGGTTCCTCTGAATTAAGAGTAAAAGAATGCAGGAGTCACAGTGGGTCTTTGCTGATCCCTAGAATGAACAATCCCACATGCAGCCACCAATCTTTGTGATTTCCATTAATTAGACAGTTGCAGATGTTGGATTCGTCACATCTTCATGAAAGTCTTGGCACTGAATGCCAAGCTGGCAGTATGTTTAATGAGGTCATGTGTTGGAGCTTGATTTGCGCACTTTGTTTACCCACTTCTTCCTCCTTAATGAATTTCATTAAAATCCCATCCTGCATGTGTCCAGCTGAAGAACAAGTTCATGAAGAAGCTGCCCAGAGATGCTGAAGCTTCCAATGTTCTCGTTGGAGAAGTGGACTTTCTGGACAGTCCTTTTGTGGCCTTTGTGAGGCTGCAGCAGGCTGTCATGTTGGGGGCGCTGACTGAAGTACCTGTGCCCACCAGGTATGACCTGCTTTTATCCAACGAATCCAAGGAGGAAAACATAGCAGTGGTGGAGGGTCTTCAGTTCTAAACAGGCTTATTAAACCAATAGAAAAGCTGTGCGTTTTACTTTGCGTAATGTTGGTTATTATCTTTCCTAGATTTCTGTTCATTCTTCTTGGACCCAAAGGCAAAGCCAAGTCATACCATGAAATTGGTAGAGCAATTGCTACTCTGATGTCCGATGAGGTACGTACAGACTAATATTAGTCTAAAATGTTATGTCCTGTTGTGGTTCATAATTTTTTTGTTCACACAACAGCAGACAATGGTCTTCAGTCTTGTTTAAGAGTGCTAAATACTGTTACTTTTACACTTAAAAAAAAACGACTGCAATCTGTAAGAGAACCAGTGTTCATTTAATGTCATTTATGTTGAATTATAGTACTAATGTAGTAATATTTTGAATTAGCTTAAATTTTTTGTTTCCATTTCAGTTATTTTGTTATGCATTTTGCTATTTTATTAGTCTTTATATTTTGAGTTAGCTTTAATTTATTTAAATTTGAGCAATTTTAGTACTTCAGTATGGCTGATATCACCATACTTACAAAGGGGCTTGTCTTCAGTTATTAAATCCTAAAAGCAGTATTCAAGCCGCTCCTGTATGATCAGGTCAGTTCAATTGTCAGACCTGTCAATCCCAAACATTAAATGTTTGAACAAAACGTATATGTTTTGATACTGAGTTGCTGTGCCTGAAATGTTCTGTTAGAATCTTATATAGCAAAAAAAAAAAAAGTTTGTGCTTGGGTTAGTCATGTGGGGAGAGTTGGCCAGTAATCAAAGTTCTCTTATCAAGGTCTTCCATGAAATTGCGTACAAAGCCAAGGACAGACAAGATCTCCTTGCTGGCATTGACGAGTTCTTGGACGAGGTCATTGTCCTCCCTCCTGGAGAATGGGACCCCACCATAAGGATAGAGCCACCAAAATCCCTGCCATCCTCTGATAAAAGGTAATTGATGTAGGGAGCCCATATCAGCCTGACACACTTTCTTTTGGTGAAGCTCCACCAATATCCCATATCAAAATCTGTCAATGTTCCTGTTTTGAAATGACTCAGACAATAGCATTTCAGATGCTGTCCTTGAGGTAGTTTAGCAGTTTTTTAAGGGTTAAAGTAATTTCAGTCTTTCATTGTTACAAATGACAAGCAGAAACTAACTGGGTGTATGTCTTTTTTATATTAGTAGCCAAACCCTTTAAGCCATGTACAGTGTGTTGCATAATGTAATCCACAAATGGTCAGGAAGTAGTTTCAAAGGCCAGTTGGCCAGGCTATCCATTCATTCATTAAGTGTAGTGGAGCAGAGCAGTGGTTAATTAGATGAATTACGTCACTTCTCTTTGGCTTCAGGTGAAGTGACAGCAGGCTGCTTCCACATCCTGCCACCTCAATCTGTACCAGCCCGCATTACCCATATAGCCGAGCTGTGTGCCCGCAGCAGTCAGTCACGCCAGCATAACACACAGTGTACACAACAACACACTACACACACTAGACCTCATACATTAATTTGTGGCTTGTTGAATGTAAACATCAGACTGAACTGGTTCCAGTATCTGTCTGTCTGTCTGTCATGAAAACGTATCGCTTGCACAGTTTTTTAAGCATTGCTGTTTAAAAACAAGTGATTTTAAGCCGTTGAAATCAATCATCAGTGAAAGAGAACTCGTTTCGCATTATGCATGGCCTTTTTGAGAGATTGTTTCTGAGTGCTGTAAATGCACATGAATAGTGGTTGACCGATAATATCAGCCTTGGCGATATTGGCATTTTTCAAATATCGGCAACACAGTGCTCACACTCTCTGTCTTGTTCGTCGTCGTCGTTAACAGTTCTGTCTCACACTGATAGAAGTCTGTCTAATAATCAGATAGAACGGTTAAACAAAGAAATGAATGTATACAGAAAGTATTATAATGACTGCTTTTATATTAGGCCTATTAGTAATAGAAAGGCAAATTTTATAATACATTCTCGTTTGCCGTCAGCAGTAACTAAATATGCATTTATATAATTTAAACAAATCTTTGAATGACTAATGAACATTTAATTTCATAAACCTTGCAAACTTAGTCGAATCCAGCTGTAAGATCTTGTAAAGTGTGTATGTGTATCCAGCATGATCACGTGTTCTCTGTGTGAAGGTCAGTCCGTGTGAATTGAATGCTTAAACTATAAACTCGTGATTTCAAATTATGCTGCGCTTTATGCATTTGCCCACTGTCATATTAATGTCATTTAGAATACGAAGTGCCCTGCTGATTACAGTGTTAACTTTTTTATTTATTTATTATATATTAAATATTTATTTATTTTTGAAAAATAGTATTAGCATGTTTCTTTTACACATTTGGTTTTGAATCCATTGTAAAAGTATTTCTAATTTCTTAAATATTAATAATAATTGTTTAAAAAATCATATCGGCTTTATATCGACTAACGCCCCCTGCTTTCCAAGATATCGGCATCGGCATTGGATGTAAAAAAATGTATATTGGTCGACCACTAGAGCTCATTGAACAGGGAGTATTGAACAGGGTTATTTTTGCCACTTCATAGCTGGTGAACAGTAAAATGCACACAACTGTATGTATCAAAATGCCATTGTTTGCAAGTATCCTCATAAACACAGTGATTTAAGTCTTAATTGAAAGAAAACAGCTCAAAGAAAACACGTGTAACAGTATATTGGATCCAGGCAGCTCTTAAAGTGACAGCTAAATCACTTTTGTAAATTTAATAAGAATAAATGTATGTTTAATTTACAAAGTGAAGAATATGCAGTGTTTTTATACATTTGATTTACTTTTTATACAATGTATGGAACATTTCTCATTTATTTGTTCTACTGTAGTTTTTTTTTTTGTTATATTGCTTGGAATTCGTATTTTGTTCTTATTTAATCATGCTTTTTGTGATATTGACAGTGGTGACAAGCATTCACAATTTTCTACGGTTCCAAAAATGTTTATATAATAAAAACCTTATTTAAAGAAAAAAATAACTATATTGTAATTATATATTGTTACCGTGAAATAAAATGACTCATACTGTGATTGAAGATTTTGGTCATATCACCCCACGCCTAATCATCTGTTTTTTAATCTTTTTTTCTATCTGTTTATCTGTGTGTCTGTCTATCTTATCGTTTTATCAGTTAACCATTTATCTATCAAGTCATTCTGTTATCTCTCTCTTTTTATCTGTTATTTTATCATTTTATGTATTGTTTGATAATTTTATCAGATTATGTATTATCCTATAGTTCTATCTATCGAACCTTGTTTTTTTTTTAAATGATTATCATTCCATCTGGTGATATGGATGGTTCAGTGAGTAACACATTCATATATCATGGCATTTAGATTGTAATTTTGGGAACTGATGAATAACATGGAATTACGGTGTATCTCTTGTATTTTATTTTATATTGCATAAGACATTTGTTTAGACATTAGCTACCAGTGTATGAGCTTACATTTTTTATTTAGGCTTTTCAGGCCGTGGACATTAAAATGACTTATGAAGAGTCCACTGAGTGTGTCTTTCTTTTAGGGCAGTGATAACATTAAAGTTTTTGTGTTCTGTTCAACAATCTCATGTGCTTGTTATGTTGTCCAGAAAGAACATGTATGCTGGAGGGGACAGCACACAGATGAATGGAGACACGCCTCACAGCGGCGGACAGGGGGGCGGGGGGCACGCAGTAGGCGATGAACTGAAGAGGACGGGGAAGTGAGTTAATGTTTGTATAAATTCTTCTGAAGGAACATATTATGCCAAACCTCTGAACACCATGGTTTAGTTCAGATAAAGGTCTGTTTGACTCTTTAAAATGACTAGAATTATCTTAATATTACACAAACATTGAAGTCAGCATGTGCTCCATTTACAGAGTACAGACTCTTATCATCAGATTAGATTTTTTTACTTGACCTTTGGCAATTGAACTGCTATGCACTGTTAGTGTTTTGTGCTTAATAGATTTTGATCCATTTTACTAATTAATAATAGCAATAAACATACTACTGTTTAAAATATTTAATATTTTCAAATATAAATGTAAATAATAGTTAACAAAATTAAAATGAATTTCAAATTGTTTTAGTATTTGGTATACCCCTCTTTTGCTTTTGATTAGTGGCCTAGGAATAGTATATAATAAAGTTTCTTGAAATCCTGCAATTGCTGCATGGTTTATGTTTATTTTTAGGTTTGAATTAAATTCCATAATTTCAGTTTCATTCGTGTTTTGGAACCCCACTGTACGGAGTGAAATGCATTTTGTGAATAGAGGAACGCAGATTAAGATAAGATGCAAAAATGTAATACAATTCAATGAAAACCACTGTGGCAGTTATAAAATGTCATGTTTTGTTTTCCAGGTTTTGTGGAGGCCTTATTCTTGATATCAAAAGAAAAGCTCCCTTTTTCTTCAGTGATTTCTATGATGCGCTTCACATCCAGTCTTTGTCTGCCATTCTTTTCATCTACCTGGGAACAGTAACCAATGCCATCACGTTCGGAGGATTGCTGGGTGACGCCACTGAGAACATGCAGGTGAAGATACAGCTGCAAACCATGAGAAACTACATTAGTGTATGGATGTATCCTGCTCTCTGTGCCCGAACCTTTCTAAATAAGAATCAGTCCAACCTTGGCAGGGATTATAGTGTAATTAAATCTTGGTCAATCTTTAACTGACACACATTGGGAGCTGCGTCTTCTCTGCCCTCCTTATGAAATGTTACCACAAGTTCAAAGGTCATGTTAGTAAGTTAAAGTCTCACAGTTTAAATAATTAGCTGTCTTAAAGATGCACGCTAAGGTCTGCAGCACACGTCTTTGGCTAGTCAATGTTTCAGTTCAGGAAAGCTGTTCAGTTTAGTGATTTCAGGTATTGATTTGGACAGGGCTAATTAATAATGATAGCTGGAGTCTATGGTCTGGATATTGGCATTACGCAACAGGCCATGTGCAATACCTAATTCAATTTATGGGTAAAGAAAAATCAATTTATTGAACTCCGGTAGATGATACAGTGTGATTGATATTAATATGAAAGAATGAATTCGACTTATTTACATAAATTATGTAAAGTAGGTAATTTGCTTTATAGTTTTTTACTGATTTTATGTGAGAGAAAGCACAGATTCACATGGGATAAAATCCCAAAGTACGTCTGTGAACAAGGAAAACTAGTCCTATGAACAGGGCTTTAAACAGTCTTTCTCTCCACAGAGCGTGAGCCTCAGTTGGTTTTTCCCCTAATCCTTTGATTTTTGTTCCTTGGGTGTTGTGTGAAGGGTGTGCTGGAGAGCTTTCTGGGCACAGCGGTAACTGGAGCGGTGTTCTGTCTCCTGGCTGGGCAACCTCTGATAATCCTGAGCAGTACGGGGCCAGTGCTGGTGTTTGAAAGGCTGCTCTTCAACTTCAGCAGGTGCTTCATCATCTCTGATCGGCATGTGACATTACAAACCAGCTACTGCATATGCTCACCATTTAGTAGTTAACTGAAACCAAGATTCTATTTAGCAGGACAACTGTTTTCAACATTGATAATAAGAAATGTCTGAGCACCAAATCAGCATATCAGAATGATTTCTGAAGGATCATGTGACAGCGATGACTGCAGTAAT
>NC_068410.1:134916-167101 GCF_023724105.1 Carassius gibelio | reverse complement strand
TGCACTTTTCGATCAAAGTGTGAACCACGGGAGTAATTAGAGCAGGAGCACGGGGCGTCCTGAAGTGAAGTGGCACTAGAGAACAAGTTTTTATGAATGTAAGGAGAATAGTGCTGATATTTACATCTCCAGAACAACTCCAGGGAGAATTCCCCCACTCTTTAAAGTTTTCATATTGAGCTATATTTACATGCACATTGACATCTTAGTTGGCATTTTTAATTTTCCCTGCTCAAAATTAATTTGAATCATCATAGCCTATTCTGAATGATGTGGGTGCTACTGAAATGCCATAGCATGTAAGTGAATCATTCACAATATTCTGTTTTACAGTGCACAGCGGTGTTCTTAATGCTACACAGCTGTTAAGTTTATACATATGCCAGTTCAGTCAACATTAAACTTCAGTTTATTGCATCACGACACTCCCACCTGACTTGACACAGCTGTGAGATTCACAAAGCCACTGGCATGAATTTCGAAAGATGTTTGCCTCTGCTGTGACTTCATGTTTGTTGGATGGCTGGAGAACACCATACGTTATGAATGCTACTGGCATGTTTCCCGGTGCATAACAGAATAAATCATAAGGAGTGAATGTTTGAGATTATAGAAAGCAGGACAGATCTTTAGATTTGTACCCTTTATGGGCATTTTTACCTTTATAAAGCCTTTTTTTTTTCTTTCTTTTTTTCTAAAACTGTACATCATCTTTTGAGTCAAATTCTAACATTTAATCAGTCAATTATAACAAGAATACATTTAGGCTGTTACAAAACAAATGAAATCTGTGTCAACAAAATTAATATTTGAAGAAGTTGCATGTGAAGTGGCATTTAGATGTAGTTACAAATGTTGAATGGGATGCTTTAACCTGTAGTTACAAATGTATAAATAATTTTTGATATTTTAAACATGAAATATTGAATACAGATATTTGAAATCATATATATATATATATATATATATATATATATATATATATATATATATATGTTTGGACACACCTTCTCATTCAAAGAGTTTTCTTTATTTTCGTGACTATGAAAATTGTAGAGTCACACTGAAGGCATCAAGGGCTATTTGACCAAGAAGGAGAATGATAGGGTGCTGCGCCAGATGACCTGGCCTCCACAGTCACCGGACCTGAACCCAATCGAGATGGTTTAGGGGTGAGCTGGACCGCAGACAGAAGGCAAAAGAGCCAACAAGTGCTAAGCATCTCTCGGGGAACTCCTTTAAGACTGTTGGAAGAGCATTTCAGGTGACTACCTCTTGAAGCTCATCAAGAGAATGCCAAGAGTGAGCAAAGCAGTAATCAAAGCAAAAGGTGGCTACTTTGAAGAACCTAGAATATGACATATTTTCAGTTGTTTCACACTTTTTTGAAATGTATATAATTCCATATATAATTCCACATGTGTTAATTCATAGTTTTGATGCCTTCAGTGTGAATCTACAATTTTCATAATCATGAAAATAAATAAAACTCTTTGAATGAGAAGGTGTGTCCAAACATTTGGTCTGTACTATATATATATATATATATATATATATATATATATATATATATATATATATATATATATATATATAAGATAAAAATCGCCTGTAGGTGGCATTTAGCCACTGTTAAGGGAGTCATTCCGATTGAACCAATCGTTTAAACGGTTGATTCATTAAGGAGAGAAACATCGCCATGTTGCGCAGAGATGCAAAATAGTGCTGTGGCCTGGAAAAAATGCTTGTTGGCGCACTCTAAATGCGTACGCACACTAATGAGTTAGTGTAGTTGCTTATGCGTGCACTCTGTAGGTGTGTTTTGTTCGATTTTTGCAATAGCCTGTAGGCTAAACTCAATAATGTCATGATGTCTCACAACTTCAGTATTTGTGCTAAACCTTTGCAGATTTGGCTTGCATGAACCTCCCCACAGAATGAATGTGTGAACATAACTTATGAAAAGTAACCCGCCAAATTGTCTATTGATTTAACAACGTTACCCCATAGCTGATTTTTACCAGCATTTGGCGAGTTGGCGGGTGTTAATTTCAAACCCTTGATACGACTGAGTACATGTAGTCAAACTGCCTCAAAAGACAAAATATTACAAATAAAAAAGGGGTGCTGAATGAAGCTGTAACATCTTCCCTCTCTTTCAATCCCTTCATAAGGTTTTTCTCAAAGTCTTCACGCATGTTTTCTTAGGCCTCCATGGATGAGTTTTCCAGGCATTGTCGAGCTGGTTTAAAAATTGAATAAAAGGGAATATGAGAAACAAAGGGAGTGGGGTTGAGACAGGATACTTCCTACTCAGTCTAAGTTTAAAGTGTATTTCTGTGGAAATGGCAGGAAATGAGGCAGAAATGAAGCCTGTCTTTTATGTCTCGTGTTGCTGTCTACGTCTCTAAAGTGTGTACATAAAGAGTCACTACCCTGACACCAGAGTTAACACCAGCTGTAGAGTTACACATCTCCTGGTGGTAACTGCACCCAGGTGGATTGGAACTAAGCGTGCTCACTACTGCCACTTTAAATTATCTTTTGTTATTGCCTAGCATTGCTGAAATATACATAGACAACTGCGTGTGTGTGTGTGTGGCTGTCTCTGTGCATTGCTGTCACAACATGCCCCTTTCAGCGAGTTTTCCTCAAGGGATTTTGGTGAACTGAACCATCTAATATTTACATTAAGGCAAGTAATGTCTAAGTTGTCAGGCCTGAAGCGTATATTTACATATCTTATGCATGCTAAATGAAAACATCCACAGGGAAGATCACGTTATGAGATGTGACCAATTGAATCAAAGGAATCAGTTTATTTATTTGAATTGGTCTGGTTAAATTTAACTTAAGTAATCAAAAATAATGTCTAATTACAATTTGGTAACATTTTATTGAAAGTTTAACAAAAAATTAGGCACCTGTGAAATGTTTTATCTTTTCAGAAATTTTATGTTGTCCATTTTATTTTTTCTGAATTGATAATTATGTAAAAATGTACATTCAGAAATGGTGGTAATTAAACAAATGCATAAAACATTAAGGATTTAATGAATATTTTTAGTAAAAATTCCATTAATTAATTTTTTTGGCATACAATGTTGGACAATGTGTCACGCTGCCAGTCTTTGTTTTCCTGGGTGTTCCCTAGTGAGCTCACTTCCCCTTAGGCACTTCACCATAGGCACTTTAATTCCGCTAGTCTGGTTGTGTCTTCACAGTAATTGCACTCCAATTAGAATCGCACAGGTGTTGACAATACTCTGTCATTAGTTTCCCTATATAGAGCTGTCTTTCTCTGTTGTCATCATGGAGTCCTTACCCTATGTGTCTCATGCTCTCGTTCCCCCGAGACTTCCTCTACCTTCTCATTCTTCCGAGTTCCCCGTTTCATCCGGTTCCCTCTTTTGGTTACGTTTGTCTCTCATGATTGTTTATTTTTGTAGTTACCCCTCTGTTTAAATAAAAACCCTTACCTGCATTTGGATCTACCCTCTCTTTGTGTTTTCCCAAACCCAACCGTGACAGAAGGACTCCATCATGCCTAGATCCAGCGGTGTGAGATTTCGAATCGGTTCCCCAGCCACCATGGAGGAACGGAGGGGGAGATTCCGGAACTTAACCACCCTTCATCAAGAGGGAAGGGAGGTGGGTGGCCTGGCGCAATTGTTTTGGACTTTGGCAGTCGGGTTAGGTTACAATGATGCAGCACTAAAGGATTGGTTTAATAATTGCCTGGATGATCCTTTACCTCAATGGGAGATGAAGGGGTTAGAGATCCTGGACTTTTGGGGGTTTACCAATTACCTGCACCATCGTGCTCAGTGGAATGCAACAACCACACCAGAGTTTCCAGACAAGGCGGCCAGCTCAGCCCCACAACCCAAGATGGCCACCAGCCCAGCCCCACAGCCCAAGATGGCCGCCAGCCTAGCGCCACAGCTCAAGATGGCCGCCAGCCCAGCACCACAGCACAAGATGGCCGACTCAACGCCACCGACTCTCCATCGTAGAGGGCGGAGGAGGAGACAGGCAGCTACTGTTCCTCAGGACCCGGAGAACGTTCCCGAGCGGGCGGCTGCCGTCCATGAGGCCATTCCCGATGCGGTGCCCGCTGCTGTTCCGGAGGCGGTGGCCGAGGCTGTTCCCGATGCGGTGCCCGCTGCTGTTCCGGAGGCCGAGGCGGTGACCGAAGCCGTTCCCGATGCGATTCCCGTTGCTGTTCCGGAGGCCGGGGCGGTGGCCGAGGTCGTTCCCGATGCGGTGCCCGCTGCTGCTCCGGAGGCCGAGGCTGTTCCCGAGGCGGTGCCTGATGCAGTTCCCGAGGCGGTGCCCGATGCAGTTCCCGAGGCGGTGCCCGATGCTGTTCCCGAGGCGGTGCCCGATGCTGTTCCCGAGGCGGTGCCCGATGCAGTTCCCGAGGCGGTGCCCGATGCAGTTCCCGAGGCGGTGCCCGATGCAGTTCCCGAGGCGGTGCCCGATGCAGTTCCCGAGGCGGTGCCCGATGCAGTTCCCGAGGCGGTGCCCGATGCTGTTCCCGAGGCGGTGCCCGATGCTGTTCCCGAGGCGGTGCCCGATGCTGTTCCCGAGGCGGTGCCCGATGCAGTTCCCGAGGCGGTGCCCGATGCAGTTCCCGATGTTGTTCCCGAGGCGGTGCTCGATGTTGTTCCCGAGGCGGTGCCCGATGCGGTTCCCGAGGCGGTGCCCGATGCGGTTCCCGAGGCGGTGCTCGATGTTGTTCCCGAGGCGGTGCTCGATGTTGTTCCCGAGGCGGTGCTCGATGTTGTTCCCGAGGCGGTGCTCGATGTTGTTCCCGAGGCGGTGCCCGATGCAGTTCCCGAGGCGGTGCCCGATGCAGTTCCCGATGCAGTGCCCGAGGCGGTGCCCGATGCAGTTCCCGAGGCGGTGCCCGATGCAGTTCCCGAGGCGGTGCTCGATGCAGTTCCCGAGGCGGTGCCCGATGCGGTTCCCGAGGCGGTGCCCGAGGCGGTGCCCGATGCGGTGCCCGAGGCGGTGCCCGATGCAGTTCCCGAGGCGGTGCTCGATGCAGTTCCCGAGGCGGTGCCCGATGCAGTTCCCGAGGCGGTGCCCGATGCTGTTCCCGAGGCGGTGCCCGATGCTGTTCCCGAGGCGGTGCCCGATGCAGTTCCCGAGGCGGTGCCCGATGCTGTTCCCGAGGCGGTGCCCGAGGCTGTTCCAGAGGCGGTGCCCGATACAGTTCCCGAGGCGGTGACCACAAGGCCGTGGTGGTCTTCTACTCCGCCCTGGGGGACTCTGGCGGTGACCACGAGGACGTGGTGGTCGTCCGCTCCACCCTGGGGGACTCGGGCGGTGACCACGAGGACGTGGTGGTCGTCCGCTCCGCTCTGGGGGACTCCGGCGGTGACCATGAGGACGTGGTGGTCTTCTGCTCCGCCCTGGTGGACTCCGGCCTCAACCACAAAGACGTGGTGGTCTTCCGCTCCGCCCTGGAGGGCTTTGACTTTGACCACAAGGCCGTGGTGGTCTTCCGCTCCGCCCTGGTGGACTCCGGCCTCGACCACAAAGATGTGGTGGTCATCTGCTCCGTCCTGGTGGACGCCTCAACATGCCCTTCATGGACTTATGTTTTGTGTTTTTTGAGTTCTGTTTCTGTCTGTTCCTTTTAGTTTGGTCTGGCCCTCCTTCCCTCCCCCTGAGCCTCCACCTGTCCGCCTCCCTCCTGGACTCCTTGTTTTGTGTTGCACCTTTCCATTCCTCCTGGTTGCTCCTGTCCCTGTTTTCTGTCCCTCCGTCCCTCCCCCTGGTCCGCCGCCGTTCCACCTCCCTCCTGCCTCTTTTTCTGTTGGGGTTTTCCTGGGTTTAGGTGGAGCATCTGGTAGCTGCTCCGTAGGGAGGGGGTAATGTCACGCTGCCAGTCTTTGTTTTCCTGGGTGTTCCCTAGTGAGCTCACTTCCCCTTAGGCACTTCACCATAGGCACTTTAATTCCGCTAGTCTGGTTGTGTCTTCACAGTAATTGCACTCCAATTAGAATCGCACAGGTGTTGACAATACTCTGTCATTAGTTTCCCTATATAGAGCTGTCTTTCTCTGTTGTCATCATGGAGTCCTTACCCTATGTGTCTCATGCTCTCGTTCCCCCGAGACTTCCTCTACCTTCTCATTCTTCCGAGTTCCCCGTTTCATCCGGTTCCCTCTTTTGGTTACGTTTGTCTCTCATGATTGTTTATTTTTGTAGTTACCCCTCTGTTTAAATAAAAACCCTTACCTGCATTTGGATCTACCCTCTCTTTGTGTTTTCCCAAACCCAACCGTGACACAATGGAGATATATATATATATAATGTAATGTAATATTTCTTAGTTTAAATTATTTTATTATTGTTATTATTATACTAATACTATTTTGAGAAGTATATTCTACAGTACAATATTGATAATTTTGTCTCAATTTCTTCAAGTTGAACTGTGCCACTTTTGATTTATCCATCCAAAATGTACAGAATTATGTGAGATTCACCATTGTACTGTAAATTCTATTTTGTTATAGCTGGATTCTGTGATTTAATCTTCTTTTTCCTCATCAAGAAATTCATAAATAGCTTCTAACATGAGCCATGTTTCACCAGTCCTAAACAAACTGCAGTTCTCCTGCCAGTATTGTTTGACAGAAGCTACATTTTTACACATCTCTCCGGAAAGGTGAACAAAGGATTGATTTTGGCTCAACTATGAAGTTTTATCTCACAGCCCCTTTCGGCAAATGAAAAATACTAAAGTCTGAATTTGAAAAAATAAATAAAATAATACAATGAAGGAAATGAATTGGAAATCATTGCCATTATGCCCGTGCCTGTTACAATCCAGTTATTCTGGTTGTACTTCACTATTCCTCAAAAAAACTCTCTCTGCTGCAGTTTATCTACACTGGCTAATCTAAGATTAGTTTTTGTCTGTATATTTCCAATGTGACTTTCATTTAATTGGAACACACAGCTAAAAATTCAACAGTGGACCTAGTTACACTGCTGATGAGCTTTACTGCGAAGTAAAAGGAAGCACTTAGCTGGCATAACTGAATAATAAATATGCATGAAATTACATTTAAGCTTTCTACAACATGAATGCACATGGTGATGGAAGGTGATCATAAATGACATTGACACGGGCAGTGTTCACATCTGCAATCATAATCAGCATCATGTTACTCCTGTTAATAAGCTACCTCCTGTCTGTTGATTGCATGCAACTTCATCCGTCACAGAGCCAATAAGTTCCTGCTTTTTCAAAATCTGTGTTTGAGGGTGAAAGGTCAAGATCAGGGGTTGAAAACAGATCCACACCCACTGGCCTTAACTTTGTGTTTGACAAATATATGGCAGATATTAGAGTGTGCTGCATGTGTATTGGTTGTGTAGCTTACAGTATTTGTTTAAGGTCATATTGGTCTGTTGGTTACAAGTGCTCATATTCAATATAGTTGGAATTTGCCATGATAAAATTTTTCATTTCATATACTCATAATACAGAAAACATGCTTTCAGAAAATGATTTGCATTACACATCAAACTAGCTGGCTGCTTGGTAAAGGGCTTCCAAACATTTCCCCCGTTTCTCTTTCTCTGCCTTTTATTTCGCTTGGAAATCACTTGAACCCTTTTAGCTATCAATGGCAAGTCATGTCAGGCAGCTAAGGCAGCAGTTTTGCACCCTTGGGGTCCAGAGGGATTGGCTTCTCTGGAGCAGAGCGATATGGACTACCGCCCAATTTTGTTGGCTAATTAGCTTTACTGCGATTTTGCTGTCCCTAGCTTATCAGCTCAGGAGCCATGTCTGTACTTCAGCTTGTGTAGTGTAACTGTGTGTAACTTGTGTAGTGAAACTGCCTGGCTACAGAATTAGAGGGTATTTTACAGTTATCCAATGCAAATGCAAACACACACTCACACACAAACACAGCTTATGTATATTAGCCTACATATAATATAATATAATATAACATAATATAATATAATATAATATAATGTTACATATTATTTTATCATGAACCTGACCTGCACTTAAAGACCTGAATAATTTTGCTACATTCCGCTGCTTCTGGCCACTTCCTCTCCATCATTGAGTCCCACACATCAAAAGGCGAAACAGAAGTGTGCCGATTTGTATAGCGCAGCGCTGCCAAGACTAACCGATTTATAAATTATTATCAATTTATTATCGAATGACAAGATCAGAAATGTTCCCTTTGGTACATTGGGAAGGAAATGTTTTTATTACTATTATTATTATTATTATTATTTTTATTATTATTATTGATAATAATAATATTTTATTTTTTATTTTTTTTGCTCACATCTGACTGGTCCGATTTCAGTTTGGGATCTCTTACCCAGAACACAACCTGCCGTGGAGCAGATTAGCTGTGGACTGCAAGTCACTATGGCAATGAATGCTGCAAAAAGCAAAGCCACTTTCATGGTACCCAAAACCCAGGATTGCTGCAAATTAAAATGAAACTTAACTGGCTAGCCAGCAAATCCGGCTTCATGGTGCAGACCCCAGACCTAAGGCCTGCACTATAACAATCAACACGTTTTTTACAAACAGTCCAATATCAAAGCTGACACTATAAACAGCACAACAGGCCTATAACACACAGCAAAAGAGATAAACTGTGAATAGTTTTCCAGTATAAACACAATTCTGCATTGGAACTGTTGTGAGCGACGTTAAAGGTATTTTTATGTCAATGTATCATTGGTATTGTAAGTGATATGCAGGTTAATATTATTGCATTGTGGATTTGTATGCAATTTTTTTTTTATTTTTTTTATTATTATTATTTTTATTTTTTTGCTGTCAGCTGTTGTTTATGTATTTATTTATTTATTTTTATGTTCTCCTGCACCACTAGGTATGTGCAGCTGGTTGTTGTTCACAATTATTTTACCAAAAAAAAAAAAAAAAAAAAATCCTCAAACAAGAATTTAAAATTGATTTTAGGAGCATACAATCTAGCAGGACAATATTGTTGGTTTTGTTGTGTTACTGTTTATGTCTCAACTTCAGCATTTTCCGTATTATACTGTACCTGTCCCTTTTCGCTTCCTCTCACAAAATCAGTCAAGGCACACAGTTGTTTTTCCACGCTTTCTGAGATTGCACAATTTAACATTTAGCTCACAGGAGATTTCTGGCAGGTTTTTGAACTGTCTTTTGAAATGTGCTCTTGATTATGTGCTTGTTGCAGCCAATTATTATTTTCAGAAGCAGTCATTTCACACCTAGTTATCATTTTATTATGAAATATTTATATGGATATAACATACTCCTGTGGAAAGTTCCACGGAGTTTCAATCAATATGTCTGTCCAGCACCCATTCAGGCAAAATCCATTAATTTTGTCATGTGACTGATAAAGCACAGTTGGTTTGATTACTAGCCTCACCATTCAATTCCACACAGAGATTCGCTATACGCATGAATTATTTGCCAAACTTACATGAGCTACAAGAATCTGTATGGATGACTCAAGTGAGACGTTATAATTAATTCATATTTGATAAGATAAGCAGCAAACCCTTGACAGTGTGTATTATGTTTCTAAATGTCACACATTTACAGACATTTATTTTAAGCTGTGGCCCAACACACCCTACCCACCCCTAATAAATACACTGTCTTCTGTGTATAATGATCCATACAAGCTCTCACTATAAGGATGAAAGAAAGTGAATGATGAGTGCTGTCAGACTGGAGCTCCCTAACGGCCATCTAATGTGTTTCTAGCCAATATTTAGCTCCAGGGCTTCTTAACTGGGCATATTGTATATACGAAAGGCCACCCCTGATAGCAGTTGAGGCCAATGTAATTGTTCTCATGTCATTAAAGTTTGATTTTTTGGATAAGTAATGTGGTTATACCCTTTTTTTCAGATCTTGATCTCTCTCTGCTTCAGAACATCAGCAACCCAGATTTAATTTCTAATGTAAATTGATTTTAAAATTTTTGTCCACTGCTTATTTCTTTTATTTTTTTTATTTTATTTCCCATAGCTGTTCTGTGAGATGTGATGGGAGATGGTGAAGTTTGGAACAAGGGATGGATTTTTGTTTATGCTGCATTATTTACCCACCCTCATGTTGTTCCAAACCTGCACTGATATATATATATATATATATATATATATATATATATATATATATATATATATATATATATATATATACAAAATATAGGATTTATTTTGAAAGAGATTATATTCAGAAATTGCTGTAAAATCTCACAAATAATTATAATGTAACAGCATTTGCAAACTCAGTATTGCATTTTGCATTTTGCATTTTGCAGATTGCAACACCAGAAATACCTCAATATTTCCATTATATTCAAATAATGCAAACATTCCATCACTTACATGTGCAACTGCAACCTAGAATTTTTTCATCAGTGCCTGTTCATGTTCCATTATCTTCTCCATTATCTCACTAAGATGTCATGTTCTCTTTGCTGAGCTCCATAAATTCAAACAGACAAGCTTCTCCTCTTTTTTTTTTTTTTTTTGGATGGGGACAGGGGTAATCTTTTAAGAAAAATCTGAATGATTTGCTTTTCCTGTCTCAAGGAGAAACATAACACTGAGGTTGTGGGTGATATGTGTCCATTTTAGCAGCGGGAAGGAGAAATGTTCTGTTATTCTAGGAGAAACCCCTGTCTGCCTATTGAGGTCTCCAACTATTAACCCAGCAGAGCTAAAAGCTGGACATCACACAGACAGCATTCACTGAGGTGGATGATGGAGTGCCCCCTGGTTGCCAGGGTACTGATTGTGCTTTTACCTGTGTGCTTTGAACAGGAGTGAGTGATGGAGAGAGAGAAAGCAGGCATAAATTACACAGGTTCATGACTCGATGGACAGCAAGAGTTGCAATGGATCAAAGTAACTCTGTGTAGACACCTTGAAACAGAAAGACTGAATTGCAGTGTTAATTTCGCACACAGTTTGATGTTTTTGTCTTTTGAAGAAAACATTTCATACATTTATCTATGCATTATCATTGTCAGTCGTAGCATTAACCGTGGATACATCTATAGAGTCAGTAGGTGGAGACAAGTGACTGTCTTCAGTCATTTGAATCATTCATAAAGAATCAACGTTGAGGAGAACCAAACAACCAACAAGGCTGTCTTACTTAGTGAGTCAGCGAATCAATCATGCAGCCAAGTCGCTCAAAAATGCTGATTACTTCAGCGATAAAGTGATAGATTTATTGTTTTGTCTTTTTTCTTTTATGGCTTGATAATTAAACAAATCAAGATTGATTAAGGCAACTTAAAGATTTGTTTTAAGGTTTCGTCAGCTATAATCTGTTAGAGTGTGCCAGGATACAGTCAGGATGGATTTAAATGTGCAAGACTTGAACTGAGATCGTCGTGATATTTTATGTGTTATAAGATTGGATGTCTTTTTTGATGAATCAATTCCATTGAAGAAGATACAGAAATATCCCGAAAAAGACCATCAATACCTCTAACTACAGAAGATAGAAAAGTTTCCAATGTATACTTTGTTTCATACACACTATAGTCAAGAAAAGAAGCCTCTTCTGCCTGGTTGAACATTCAAACAGTGAGAGATCAATAAGTATCAGTTAGCTTCCAGGTCGTCTCAGTTTAAGGAGATGCCTGAGTGGATTTGGGTATCAAATATACAGTACATAAAGACATAAGGACACACATCTTGATGTATCTATTAGATATAATAGTACTCCATGTGTGTAGTCTGTAGTCTAATAGTAAATTGAGTGTATGTTTAAATTGTGTATTAACGTTCCTTTATATATATATATATATATATATATATATATATATATATATATATATATATATATATATATATATATATATATATATATATATATATATATATATATATATATGTTTGTGTGTGTGTGTGTGTGTGTGTGTGTGTATGCGTGTGTGTGTGTGTGTGTATGCGTGTGTGTGTGTGTGTGTGCAATGTTAATTGAAATAACTGCCATTAAATTACTTAATTTATAATTAAATGAACTGAATGAATAAATGTTTAAATATCTGTCTGTCCCAAATTTGCAGTGTAAGAAAGTGTGAGCATTACATATTTTGTTTTGTGAACATTTACCGTGCACCTTTCCAGACAATTTTACAACAGTTTTAGTTTTTATTGTTGTGCATTGTTGGGAGCTATAGCACACAGATGGAAGTCACACATCTGTCATAGGAAAGAGAGAATTATGCTCTTCATGTAACTGTGAGAAGGTATAAGCAAAACCTTTTAACCTTTTAACCAGTCTTCCTGAGCAGCCTAGAGATGTTTGCTGCATCAACTTGAGACATGGAGTTGAGAATTCCACTTCCTCCCCAAGGCAATCTGCAACCAGTAGACGTCAACAGTCTGGATTTTTTTTTTTTTTTTTTTTTTTTTTTTATGCATCTGCTGAACCTTTGGAAACTGTATATGTTATCTTTAAATGCATGTTGTGTATAACACAGCTCAATATTTTTGAGACATCACTAAAGATGCAGTAATTTATAATTCAGTTGTATTTGCAATTTAATCATTAACTGGACTGAATAACTGAAAATGTAATTTCACGTGGTTATGTATTGTTATTTTTATTCTCTCTGTCTTTGTGTGTGTGTGTGTGTGTGTGTGTGTGTGTGTGTGTTTGTTTGTGTGTTTGTGTGTTTGTGTAGTTGTACATGTATTGATTTAACATTTATAAAGGCATTTCATCTTAAGTACAACAAATAATTATATTCCATCTGGTTCATGACAGCATCATGAAATATTGTTCAGCATCCTCTTTCAGGCTGGGCTGAACACAGACTATTGTATAAAGCATTATAAAAATAAAGGCTTATTTTAGTTTATGGGAAATCATTACAGAATATCTGAGTATATTTCACCACCCCCTGCTGTCTCACCTGAATTAGAGGTCAGAGCACAAGCTCAGATCTTAAGGATCAAAGTATGCCTTTATGCTGCATTTTATACTGTACTAGAAATAGTTTTCTTTATTCATGTTTATGCTGTTTTAATGGCAAAACATCAGCTTTCATGTCTGCTTGATGAGCAAGTATGGCATTCTTTCATGATGACAATCTTACTTCTAAAATAAGCTCAAGAGGGAATTCATAGATGCTGAGTACAGAATTAATGTGCACCACTTGAGACTAGAGATTTGGAAATCAAATTCCGAATCATGGTCCAGTAACTCACCAACCATTAGTCTGAAATCTGTTTTATAGAGGGATGCCGGGGAATGAATGATGATCAGACTCATCTGCCTTTATCAGCCAATCTGATGATGAAAAGAGATGTTTATCATCCCACCAGAGAACTTGATCAGCTGGAGGTAATATGTACTTGTCGCAGGAGTTCAGTGAGAAAGAAACCTACAACTTTTATTGCCAGAATGTTGTAATTGCGAGTTAGAAAGCCTCTGATGATGCATTTGGATCTCTTGCACAGGCTGTCCAAATAAAACTTTCAACACCACATCACAGGATTACCCCTTGCTTGCATCAACACACTCCAAAGTTCTGTTAGCTATATGCAGGGTGTTGGCACCATTGTGCTTTCTGGCTGATACACTCTCATTACGACTATATGAGGTGAATTGAATCAACACAACCCTAATTTGTTCCATATGGCTTTGATGAGCGTTTATTGCTGATTTGCTGCAAATTCACACTTCTCTCTTGACTTGGTAAATTATAAAACATTGCTGACTAACACGCTGAAGTGCACTAAGGAGCCTGAAGTTTAGTGAGCATTTTAAAAGCCAATACTCTCTAGATGCTTGTGGACATCTATCTTGTGTAATACTAATGTGGTTTGTTTCTTTATATATATATATATATATATATATATACATATATATATATATATATATATATATACATATATATATATATATATATATATATATATATATATATATATATATATATATATATATATATATATATATATATATATATATATATATCACCCCACTCTGTGTATTTCTCTGTACTCCACCTTTAAGTTTATATAAAATAATGTTCAAAATATGTTGTAGAATAGTTGAAACAAAAATGAAAACTCAGGCAATCCAAGATCCAGTTTGTTACATCATCTGAACAGATTTGGAGAAATTTACAACAAGGGATGGATGAGTTATGATAATATGGTTAAAAAGCATTGATGATGCATTTGTTTCTTACTAACATGCATTTTCATTTCACAAGACATTAACTGGATTTATGTAGATTATTGTGAAGGTTTTATTTCCCTTTTTTTTCTTTCTATTATATGAGCTGACTCTCACTCTGACGGCAACATTCATTGCAGAGGAGCTTATTTATGTATTTTTTTATTTTATTTTTTAATTGTAAATGTGCCAATAAAAATAAATAAATAAATAAATAAATAAATAAATAAATAAATAAATAAATAAATAAAATAAAACAGAGACTAATAAAGCCTTTTAACAATAGCACCATTAGTACATAAATTAATGTACTAAATAAATAAAGGACAACACTGTGTTCAGTCAAACCTGTTAGATACTGAACGATATCCCATGATGCCATTGTGAACCAAGTAAGCATTGTCTGTGACTTCTTACAAACATGGAGTATGATAGCATGGGCAGACAAAGCTCATTAACGCCATGCTAAAATTAAATATAATTTTTATCAATTAAAATCTGAGCAGGAGCCCCTGTAAAAGTACATTTATAGCACCAACTGTCTCAGTTATTCAGCACACTCTTATAATTATTGATATCACTCTTTATGATTATTCTGTACCCTCTTTTTTCAGGTTTTTATTTCATGGATCAACTTACGCTGAACGATTTATGGCTAAGTTGAACATTAGTGACAAGGCTCCCAGAAGTATGACAGTGGATGCAATCCACAATTCTCTTACGCCTGCACATTTCCTGAAATTCTCTTCTTCACTGCAGGCTTCTGTGTAACTGGTTAGATGGCTTTTACCAACCCTGAGTTCAATCAGCAGAAATAGTTATTTAATAAGCCTTAATAGCAAAAAGCATTATGTTCTTGCAATCAAGCATTTTTCAGTGATGAAAAATAAATAAATAAAAATAAAAACTATATTACATTATAGATAAAGATTTCTGCTTTGAATATGGATGTATATTGTTGCAAATTCTGTACAGAGAAACAGTATGGAATGTACGTTCCGGTCACCTTGTTATAAGCCAGTAATATTATATTAATACTGGTTGTCTGTGGTCTGTAAAGTTTTGATAAAAATGTTGATGTAACTTGGTAAGCAAAGGACTGCAGGGTTCTGAATCTAACTGCAGGAAGTTTAATTTGAAGAGCAAAATTAGAACCGGGAAGAGGAAACACATGAAGCTGAAATATGCATTTCTAACAAATGACCATGAAACAAGGTAACAAGAAACAAGGGACACCTGGGGAACACAGTCAAGGGCAACTAATCAGAAAATAAACTAAAAAATTACTAAAAACTGGGACAGGACACTCAGGAGACAAGAACACAACATAAGTTCAAATGTAAGGCAAAACTGGTAATGTGACAATTGAAAATATAAGGCCAAATTATCTTACATTTAAACATACTATTAGCAAATAAAACAAATAAAATCGCACATTTTCAACAATGTTTTTAAAAGTGTTTTTAAAAATGTAGCAATACTTGATTCAGTAATGATGAGAATTTCCTTGCATGAGTTGTTTGAGCTGAATGCCGGTAAACTGGTAAACATCTCTGTTTGTCACTTAATACGTCACCCATGCATTTATGAGTTTAATCAGCTATATCTACAATATAAACAATAATGCAACAATCGCAATAATAAAGTAAGTGAATCTGTAGTAGGTTAAATTTAACTTTAAAAAAAATCTATAAGCAGTGGTTAACATTTCAGTATACTTCAGTGCATGGTGTATTTTATATCGATAACTCTTATGTTTGCAATTTTGTTTTTAAATGGGTTTGGTCTGTTTGACCGAATTTTTTGTCATTAAACCTGAAAATGTAAGTGAAAGTGAAAAGTGATGTGACTTACAGCCAACCCATACTCAGAATTTGTGCCATGCACTTAACCCATCCAAAGTGCACACACACACAGCAGTGAACACACACATACACACACCGTGAAGACACATCCAGAGCAGTGGGCAGCCAATAATGCTGTGGTGCCCGGGGGGCAGTTGGGGGTTCGGTGCCTTGCTCAAGGGCACCTCAGTCGTGTTATTGCTGGCCCGAGACTTGAACCGGCAATACCACGACTTAGGTGCCCTTGAGCAAGGCACTGCAAGGCACTTAATACAAGCAATAAATTGCCTGATTGCTTGTTTAAAATTAATCAGATTTGCTAAATTTATGTATTATTAGTTTTAAACTGTGGGTGAGTAGATCACACCAGTATTTTATGTTGCATAATAAAAGCTTTGATTGTAAAAGATTGTTGATAAATACATTATAATTTTTTTTTTTCTGCTTTCAAGTTCAGCATCGAACTCTCCTAGAGAGAATAATGTAGCTTAACCTTTTAATACAGATGGTACAATAAATGCGCTATACATGTGACGTGTTTTGACATTAAACAGCCTTGCAAGACTGGAATTTTTAGTAGCTAATTTGCAACTCAAATGGATGGAGGCCAAAAGAGCATGTTAACACAGAAATACTGACCACCCCAAGAGTCCACCGTTCTTGTCAAACAACAATTAAAGAACAAAAGGAAATTATCTGTAACCATCCATAGATCTGCAGGCTTTAGAATGAAGATTTGTGGTATATTTGTATGCAAGGTCCAGCCTCACTTAGTGAAACAGAAGTGTAGATAAAGCCTAATGCAAGCGTCTAATTCTGCAGGTTTGAATTCATCCTAAACATCAGTCCTTCGCTCCACACAGGGATGACGGTAAGCCCAGATGCTTTGTGCACTTCAAAGCTGTTAAGACCTGGCTTTCTGTCTGTGTGTAAAACAAAGCAGCTTTACTACCTCTGCCTTTAAGCTTTTGAGGGGCACAGAAAAAAAAAAAACTCTATATCACCTCTAAGAAAAGATTCAGGAATAACACATTAAACAACAAAGACGAAAAACACTCCCAAAAGTGTTTCAAACTTCCTTCACCTCTCTTCTTAAAGTTCTTGAAAAGGCTGTTGAATAGCTAAAGGAACAAGTGTGAAGTTGAGCGAGAGAGAGTTGGGCTGAGAAATGGATGAGGCCTGTCTTATCGTCTGCCAGAGCGGTTTAGATTAGCGGGGAGCAGGACATAGAATGAGGAATGGGTAGAAAAATAAGAAAAAAATACAAAAACTGCTGGGCGGTATTAAAACAGACAGTTGCATTAGCCTACTAATAAGACGAGACTGCAATACTGAAAAAAAAGGTAGAAATCCCTTTTGTGCTTTCTTGGATTCTATCTTTCGTGTTTGCAGAAATAAGAAGCACAGGCTTTCCATCCGAATTCTCTCACCAGTATCCAGTAGCAGGTAACTGATAACATGGAGTTGAAGGAGAGTGGACATGTCATAGGTTTAACTAGCAGGATATTAATTATAGCTTTTTTACATTAGAAGCAGCCAGGGCAAATAATCTGGCCCTGAACTTTTGACTATCCCCACCAGACTTCTATACGTTATTAGCACTGTGTCAAACCGCCCACTGCAGTCCTGTCGGCAAATGACTGCTGAATGTGTTCTGTCCGAGTGGGGTTCATGATTTATGAGGCTTGTGCTGGCTAATCACCGCAGGAGATGTAGAGGAGCATCAGCATGAGATACTCCTACACACTTGCGTTTGGCTCCACTGACTGCAGGATGTTGTGGTTCATAGGAAGCACGTCAAATTCCTTTCATCATGCCTGTCGTTTTCTTTCACTCTCTAAGAAGAAGCCACCCTACTGATGGACATTAAGACTTTTTATGATTTGCTTACAGTCAGTTTTATGTGAACACATTAGTCTTTCTAGTGAACTGTGGCCTTGGTGGGCCAAAAGACATTTTTTGTAAGCAACATATTTCACTGTAGTAGTAGTACTGTACATGTTTTGTTATTATTTTATCTAATATGAGCTCACTTAAGGACAGCAGGGACAACATTCAAAGAAACAGCAAAATTATCTTTTTGACAGTTACAAAATTGTCCATGTAACCAGATCTAAATACCATTGACCCATTTTGACTTCTAGAACACTATGCGCAATATTTAAAATGAAAAGATTTGCTTATTTCCTCTCTCAGAAAAATAGGACCTTTTTATTTTTGAGAGCAGCCAGAAATTAGTGCTCATGCGCCCTTTTAAATGTAATGAATGTAGATTCACATTTACTTCTATTCATATCTATAGTTTCATCTCTAGACTGGTTCTTTTCAAAAGGGAAAAAGCACAGTTGTCACTTACTGTGTCTCTATCTCTGAGTGGTTATAATTTCAAATGATGTCATCCATGTACGTGCAATTATTGACCACGAAATTACTCCCATTTGAAAGCCTGACTAATGATCATATAGAAAAACTGGGGTTCCAGACAGCACGTTAATGTGTACATGAAGACCCTGCTGTAATCTATCAGATACATTTTCCTTATTTCAATACAAAAAGCATTCCTGATGCTCATGTAGTCTCTTACAGCAGAGCACAGAATTCTCAAAAATACTGCCATATTTTGATTACATTTTTGGGGAAGCTACGCTTCTCATATAAAGAATTCATCATTGAACTATATATCTATATGTGTGTGTGTGTGTGTGCATATCACATGTTGTTTTTCTGTTATTTTCTCTAGTTCATACAAGTTAGATGTGTGTTATGATGCACCATAACGTTCACAGGTTGCAGAAAGAAATGAGGCAGATTTCATGAATCACAAGGGGTGAACACACATTTCAGTAGAAGTGTTCGTAAGCTTTCAGCAAGTAGAGAAAGCCGGAACCGAAGCGATCTGAACCTTCAATTACTTCCCTCCTCAGGGGCTGCATGGGGATGGGGAAACAGGGTGATGAGAAGAGAGAGAGAGAGAGAGAGAGAGAGAAGAGAGCAAGAGACAGAAGCATTTGTAATGATAAAGGAGAAAAGAAAGTAACTCTCCACAGACAGATTGCTCAGGCTGCATTCGTACCCCTGCCACGCATGCTGCTCTGGTGGTTTGAGAGGAATCTTAACATGGAGAAATTTACAATATTGAGGGACACTCTTTCTTTCCTCCTGCCTCTCCATTTTGCCTGTTTAAGTGCAACCCCGATGCTGGGGAATCGGGATGCTCTGGCTGCCAGCAGCTGTCATCATACCCTCCATTTTTTCAAAGTCTGTCTCTGGCTAAAGGCTTTTGGACAGACAGGGGAAATAGATAATGGCTAAAGCTGTCACATACTAATAGTCCAGGCATGTTTCACTCATGTCACTTCTAAGCATCTGAGCCCTCTGATCTCTCTCTTCACCACCCAAATGTGTGTCTGTGTGTTTGTGTGTATACACAATACTAAAAGACAGACTTGTTTGGCACCTGGATGTTACAAAATGAAATTGCTCCATTATTACAATTGCATAAGTGCTTTAAGCTATGCTGATTGTTCATCAACAGAGAGGCTGATAAGTGGAGTACATTGAGACAGAAATTATCCTCTCAACCACATAAGTACTTCTAAGGAACCTTGTTTAATGAAACCTCCACTTTATATAACCAAATAATTTGCCTATGAAAGTGGACCTGTTTTGAAAGCACTCAGGTTTCCAGTGCATACAGTACACAAGACTGGAGACCAGTAAATATATCAATCATCTTGTGGATTGAATTCAGCCAAATGACACAGACGACAATAGAAACACTTGGAAATTCAGAAATCAATTCACCAGTCTAAGACTAAAGCAGCTGGGGGCCAGACAAAGATGTCACTGGTAACAGTATGATGCACAAACTGCCTCAGTATCCCTCGAGCTCTTATAAAGATGTTGAAAGTGTACTTGCGCTTTCTGGAGGAAATGTCACAGAATATTTAATTTAAAATGAAAATATTTCAAAATATTGGTCTGTATAGGATAATCTAGTTGAGAAATGCTCAAAATCAATAAATAAAATCATATGCAACATTTAAAGATTAGAAATGTATAACTCCTTGTACCTTATAAGCACAGATTTATAAGTAAGCAATGTCAAATATTGTAAAGGTGTACATTTCTTATGGCAATCACAAAACTTTTGGATGCCCATATACTGTATCTGGTGATGTGAGAAAGCATTTGGATTACTGATTTCCTCTTTGCATGCTTCTCTTAGAGAATGATTTTATATACAGTAATAAAAACTAGACCAGGGAAGCTTGCAAAGAAAAAATAAAATAAAATAATTACTTCATTTATTTAATGATCTATTTATTTATTTTTGGTAGTGGTGGTAACTTGATTTAAAGGGTTAGTTCACCAAAAAAGGAAAATTATGTCATTAATGACTCACCCTCATGTCGTTCCAAACCCGTAAGACCTCCGTTCATCTTCGGAACACAGTTTAAGATATTTTAGATTTAGTACAAAAGCTTTCTGTCCCTCCATTGAAAGTGTGTGTTTGGTATGCGGTCCATGTCCATAAAGGATATAAAAACATCTTCAAAGTAGTCCGTGTGACATTAGAGGGTCCGTTAGAATTTGTTGAAGCATCGAAAAAAAATTTGGTCCAAAAATAGCAAAAACTACGACTTTATTCAGCATTGTCTTCTCTCCCGGGTCTGTTGTGAGCGCATTCACTGCAGTGTAATGTTAGTGATATCCGGTTCACGAACGAATCACTCGATGTAACCGGATCTTCTTGAACCAGTTCACCAAATTGAACTGAATCGTTTGAAACAGTTCTCGTCTCCAATAAGCATTAATCCACAAATGACTTAAGCTGTTACCTTTTTTATTGTGGCTGACAACCCCTCTGAGTTAAAACAAACCAATATCCCGGAGTAATTCATTTACTCAAACAGTACACTGACTGAACTGCTGTGAAGAGAGAACTGAAGATGAACACCAAGCCAAGTCAGATAATGAACGAACGATTGATTCGTTCTCGAGGGACTAGCACAGCGTGACCGGGTCTGTTGAGTGTAAATTGCACATATGTTGAAACTTTCAATCATGTAATCAGCACAAAGAATCTATAGGCATATAATGGCAATCTCGAGTGGTGTCCAATCCTACTACTTGAGCACCAATGTCTTGCAAAATTTCTAGTAATCATGAAGACATTGATTAGCTAGTATAGGTGTGTTTAACTGGGATTGGAGCTAAACCCTGGGATAGTGGCCCTTCGGGAGAAGGACTGGAAGCCCCTGCGATAATCAAAGCTGAAAAGGCTGAGATTTTATTTGTTTTTTTCTTTCTTGAAAGGGTTACAAAGCCAAGGTTATTGATCACAGTGAAGGCCTCAGAACTCCAAATGTGGCAGGAAATTAATCCAAAAGACAACTTCAGATCCAAATCTAAAAGACTAAAATAGAGTCAAAATTAAAGTTTTGACTTGAATCCAATATTTAAAGAGCCATTTATGTATCAAACATGGGTAATTTTAACTATGGGTAAATCTTTTCAGATCACATTCAAATGATTTGTCTAATGTTTTTCAATCCATGCTATTTGAAAGTAGCTTTACAGAAAATCAAACTTTATTTATTTATTTTTTAATCACAAAATAACAAAATATGCATATACATTATAGTGTAAATCCATTTAGTTCTCCAAATGTCCAATTGTTATGAGAAACTACTTCTTTTTATGCCACTGTATATATCCTATTTTTGGTGTTTCAAAAAAAATATCCAAGCCATTACCACAGCTGAGGGTGATTCTATCTCATTCAATGCTTTATTGTTATTATCAACAGCAACAGCATTTGCCCAAACCACACAATTTAAAAGTTAACTGCCTGATGAACAAGTGAGGTCCTCTAATGTATAATTTCTTCAATGTACCGATGAAGGGAAATCACATGACCATGCCTAAAATGTTCTAGAGAGGCAAATTAACAGCCTTTCTAAATGCAGTTGTTTATCTGGTTGTGTATTGCAATGATAAAAGCTGAAATAAGACTGCTGCATGGAGAGTAGACCCATTAACTGTTACTCACTCTCACTCTTACATTATCTCTTGTAAGTGCTTGTTCCAGCTCTGCTGAGGGCCTTTGAAGCAGATAGAGATCATAATGTTTATTACAGATTCGGAGGACAAAAGGCTGAACAGAAATGGACTGGTGAAAAGCAAGAGGAGATCAACAATTTGAGACCACTTCCTTTGTCAAAGATCTATGAAGTGTCATGTCTATTGTGTGTGTGTATATATATAACTACTATTTTGAACGGCCGATCCCAACATGTGTACCACTACACTGTGAGTACTTAGCATACTTAGCATTCATATTTTACAGGACATGCGGCTCCATGATACAATAAAATAGAAAATATGTCAATAACATGAAACGTTTGAAAAATTAGTATGCTGAGAAGACTTGGGCCAGAAGCAGAATTATATTAACTATTTATTTACACAGCTGTGCTAATCCAGACTGTAGTCGAACTTCTGTCAATCATTAGACACGTCTCAAAATTTACTGAGATTTCATGAAGCCTCTTCTCACGCTTTATATCTAACACCATTAGGAGCTTCATGGGTATTTTGCATCCTAATTTCTGATCCCCGCAAGATGCTGAGAGAAATTCTGAATCTTACCTTGAGGTAAGAGAAAGCTTAAAATTTGTTCCTGAAGGGAAAATAATTTATGAGAATCTTTGCCCCTGTTTAGTCAGTGTGCAAGCCACACCCTCAGTAAAGTGTAAAGAGGTGAATACTGATTGAAGTCTTTCCATCAGCATAACTATTCATCTCCATGTGTTAGTTGTATTTAAGCCAGTTTCATTCACTGCTTCTGACACAAGTCAGGTGTAGCAGTTTGTAACATGAATGGTATTAGGGAGACTTTAAAAACAAATATTTATTTATTTATTTCAACTTTAGAGACCCTGTGGTTATGTGAGTGAAATTATGTGAGTGAAATCTAAAATAAATGAATATATATATATATATATATATATATATATATATATATATATATATATATATATATATATATATATATATATATATATTTATATATATTTATTTTATTTATTATTTTTAGCTAGAAAGGCATCGGATAGCCTTATATATTCTGAAAAAAAAAAAAAAAAACACTCTTTAAAGCCAGGCAGTTGGATAAGTGAATGGATAGAAACCTTGCAGTTTGATAGATGGATGGATGGATAGATGGACTGACTGACTGAAAGGGAGCCTTGCTCAACCCACTGACAGACATGAACTTCTATCACTCAGTAAAATAAATAAAAAGGGTGATCAATTGCATAAGAAAAAAAAAAAAAACAGATGAAATGTGTTGCATATTTTGTCTCTGAGCTATGGAAGAGTTTAAAAGCTAAACATTGCATTGCTAATACTTCAAGGTCGAGCATGGCTAGAAAAGGTCTCTGCGTATGTAGACTGTTCTTTATTGACTGTGCTGTGTGTGATCCTGCTGAATGCCATTGTTAGCAAACTGTGCCTTAGAAGAAAGTTTAGGTAATTTACTGTCATGTCAATGTCCCAGAATTTCCAAATTTAGGCTGAACTAAATGGACCGCACGGCTTCCTGCTGAGTCATGTCTTATAGCCTACTGTTGTCTGAGCAGATTCAAGACAAGGCTGACATTTTAAAACCTGCAATAACTTTTTTTCTGAAAGGCTGCACTAAAGCCCACAGATTTTTTGGAAAGTTCTCCACAGACAAATCTAGCTGTGAGAGAACAATCGAATATGCCCGAGACTGTCACAATTCCACTGACCTAACGTGAGTTGTTTTGAAAATCCGACAGTGTGAGGAACCCACAGGGTAGGTTGCAGTGGCACTGTGATGTGTTGTCGCAGAAACCTTGTCGTAGCTGCCAGAGTGTATGTGTGGCTATCGGCAGTAAGAGTGTGTGTGTATATACACACAGGCCTTAAGGGGAGGAAGCAAAAAAAAAAAAAAAAAACTATATTTATAGTTTTCCATTTTGTGTTTTGGGATAAAATAAAATCAAAAGTGTATGTTATTGCATGGAGGCCTTCAGCTTTGTCACTCCCATTATGTGATAATGAAATGAATATGACTGAAGGGACAAACAATAACCACAAACAAATAAAAAAAAAAATTTGGTTTGCAAACTAATTCTGTACACACATCTTATATTTTCATCATTCATCATATATTTTCTTATATTTCCCCTAAAATTTCTGATAATCAAAAAATGTAGTCTGTTTCATCAAACTTCACTGAACTTTGCACATCCCTTGCAACAAATTGATACCCACTGAATTGTACAAAGCAGTTCTTTGCTCGGAATGCTTTCAGATTTTATCTTCTCTTCCAAACAAGCATTTATTTGGGTGTCCTTATAAAAGAGAGTGTTGTTTATTTTCCATTTTGTGTTTGGGATAAAATAAAATCAAAAGGGTATTTTATTGCATGGAGGCCTTCAGTTTTGTCACTCCCATTATGTGATAATGAAATGAATAGGACTGAAGGGACAAACAATAACCACAAACAAATAAAATGTTTTGGTTTGCAAACTTATTATACATGGATGTCTTTAGAAGATTTTACACAAATGACCTAAACCAGTAAAACACAGTAAAAAAAAAAAAAAAAAAAAAAAACACAAAGGAAGAAATAGACAAAGAGGATAAATGTAGAAAAATAGAATAAGAGACAGAGTGAAAGAAAGAAACAAATGGTAAGCGTACTTGCAGAGCCCATAGTAAGAAAGGTTAAAGCAGATTCTCTGCAGTTCATCACTCGAGGGATGATGTCAAGATTTCTCCGTCGACCAGGGTCGACTTTCTCTTTTCTTTTTTAGGTTTTGGAGTCACTTCACTTAAAACAACTTCACAATGTAAGATCTCGGGGACTGGATAGCCATTCCCGAGCATACCCAGTGAGAATTGTCTAGAGTAAATACAACACACAGAGAGAGCAAATGATGGAGACATTACAAGCATGACAACAACTATAGGGGTCTTGGCAGAAACAACAACTGCTTCAAACAAAGACCTGTAGCAAAGCAACAGGGGTCTTCAAAGTCCTCATAGCGATGATGGGAAACAGCAGGCTGATTATTATACATCACGCTTAAACTGTGACCCTTGGTTGCTTTGCACAGTTTGAATAATTGTAGGTTTGATGTTTTTAGTTGTAAAATTCCAACCGACAACCAGCCTTTTATGAGGGTTTTTTTTTTGTTGTTGTTTTTTTGACGGATGTCATATGATGCATGAAGGGTGAATTGATTGAATTTAGGTTTTACATTATTCGTATTAAGTGAAACAAAGTTTATTTATAATAAATTGTATGCTATTCAGGCACTGACATATATTTTGCTTGTCAAAAATGTGACATTCAGCTCTTGCAAATCCATTGACTTTTGAAAATGAAGTTGTTGTTGTTGTTGCTGTTCTATTAGTTTAGATGCACAAAGTTGTTTTTCATTTCTCTCAAAAATCTTTTATTGTAACCCATGAAAATGCAGGTCCTGTTGTAAATATAAATGGAAAGATTATTATTTATAGCAAAATCTTCATACATAAATACATACATATATGATTATGTTTTATTACATTTTGATGCAGCAGTTCTCACCTCGTTAAATGTTATTATGAGAGCACTTGTCAGGAAAACCTAGCTCATTATTTGCCCCAGGGGCTGCCCCATGGCACTGCTCTAATCAAGCACAGCTTCTGATGTCCAAAAAATTGCTCCTGACACACAGAGAGAGTAGTAAGCATAGAAAGAGAGAGGGAGATAGTAGTAAGTCCATGGCTCATATATATGCATATATATATATACACGCCATACAGAATGGTTAATCCACTGTATTAATTTGGTTGTTTTAGATATTCTTCACTGTACATGATTAATATTAGAGATACTGTCTGCTTTTCTCTCTCTCTTTTATGTATTACACATTTATTGACTCCTTTATTCATTTGGGAGTGTAATTATATTCTGTATTTTACGTATACTTAAAATGCTTTAGCAATATTATAATACAAATGTCATGCCAATAAAGCAACTTGAACTTGAATTTACATATATTTACAACCCTAGCATATTATTATTGTTATAGTTATGGAGCAAACAAGACATGTGGACATGCAGATCCATCTAAAAAGCTTTGATTTAAACGCTTGGTCATAAAACAGGCAAGGTTCTGAAAATAGCAAACTGGTACAGTATAAAGAGGGTAAGACAAAAGAGTAATCCAAAAAAGGGTGTGTGTCAGTTGACAGCAAAGTGATCCAGAGGGTTTGACAAGGGGAAATTCAATATATATATATATATATATATATATATATATATATATATATATATATATATATATATATATATATATATATATATATATATATATAATTTTTTTTTTTTTTTTTTGACCTGGCCCTTCTCCTCTGACTTTATGCACATGCAGGTTGCCAGATTGATGACACCAACAAGAACGAGTGTGCATGACGATGAATTAAATAAAATATGCTGTGTTTCCCACCAACTGGCAACCCGGGATGGCAAAATACAATTGGTAAGCTAGCAGTGGGCAGGTTTCACAAACCAAAACAAATACAGACATTCCGGCCCGGGACGTTCATTTTCAAAGGAGAATATCTGACTGTAGCATTGTTTTTCATATAAACAAATATGTTAACTTAGCATGTTTCTTAAATATCTGCAAACATATAATGATATTTTTATGCTTTAGTCAAAAACTTATGTACATACAGCACCTTTAAGTTACAGAATTCCAAAATCACCACATAGCAGGAATGAAACCCCCCCCCCCCCCCCCCCCACACACACATACACAAACACAGAGAGAGAGAGAGAGAGAGAGAGAGAGAGAGAGAGGAGGTGCTCTGTCTTCGGTGGCACTTTAGAAGAGATTATTGATGAATGTGCACCCCGGGCTTCCTCTTTAAGAATCATTCTCTGCTGAAAATGTCATAGAATAGAACTGAGAGCTTATAAAGCTAAAAATCAATAGTGACTTATTACAAAGGGCCAACAAGAACTGGCTAGAGTAGATATCTCTTCTAAGATACAAACCTGAAATATTTTTCAGTGACTCCTGAGAAAGAGAAAAGTAGTGAGAGTAAAAAAAAAAAAAAAGGGGAAGACCAAAAGGTTCACATACACGTAATGTCAACCCTGTGTGACTAAAGATTTGTCCTTTGTTGTGTATACTTAAATCTTAAATGGATAACTCACCCCACAATGGATCTTATTTAATGTTCCACGAAGAAGGGTGAGTAAATGGCAACCAAATTATCCATCCATCTCTTTAATTAAAGCAACATTGGCTTAATAATTGTAAACTCATCAGATGTCCTTAGCAAACTGATTCAAATGGAGCGTGACTAAATTATATCTCCCCTGGATTTGCTTATTATATGGCTGAAGCTTTGTTGTGGTGTTCTTATTTAAGTGTTTCCACTGCTTGTATCATACTCATTTTAGTAGATTTCAGTTAGGCCATTTTAAGAGGCTTGTCTTTTTGCTATTTTGTTCAGAAGGAATCACTTAGCCCTTTTATCAAGGGAGTGGGAATAACTTCAGTTATCAGCAATTACAGATAAAATGTACAAAATAAAGTAATACATTGGAATAATGATAATGCAGTTTAATCAATATGTAAATATGTTTGGGGTCAGGGTATTGTGTGTGTGTGTGTGTGTGTGTGTGACAGCAGGTTTAGGGAAAAGCTATTTACAGTAAAATGTTCTCATAGTGTTTTCAGCAATATGCTGCAAAATGCTTCAGTTTTAGGAGGTTTGAAACTATAAACCTGTGGCAAAGTCTGGAGTTCAGTGGATATTGTGGTGGTATTAGATTAGATATGCTGGAAATCACAAATGGAAAACTGGAGCTCTGAAATGTACTTAATGGAAGATTTGGCGGATTAAGCGTGATCGCTGTATATCCTGGGCCCTATTGATACTTTGACCATATATGGTCAATCAGGGAAACAGAAAACTGTATACAACAATTACAGATAGACAGAAATTATTTGCAGGGCTTAATGGCCCTGGCCTGTTGTATACCATTGTTGGTATTGTTAAATAAACCTAAAACAGAAAATATTAAAAATGTGTTTAGTTAACTGGAAAAAATAAAAATAAATAAAACATAACTATTACATGAAAAACAAACTTACAATAAATAAAAATCAGAAACCCTTGGCAACTAACAGAAACAAATGATGTTTAAGTTGAAGTACTACAACTGAAAAAAAGACAAAAAAGCATAACAAAATCACAAACTTTAATTACAATTAAAAGATAAACAGGGGGGAAAATAAAATAAATAGGTAATTTAGCATGCTACATATACTAATTGTAAAACAGCACTCTTGTTCTCCTGGTGCGAAAGGGATAGTTCTCCCTAAATTAATATTTTAATTTTATTCATCACGTTATTTGCTCGTGTCATTTTCACCTGGTATTTAAACACATCTCTGTCTCTCTCCAATAACCACTTAGCACACACAAATATACCTAAATTGCAATGTTGCCAGGATGGTTTGAGCTGAATGCTCATTTTAGCTAAGCACTTGTATTAAATTTGTATTAATATTAAAATGCAGTTCAGTTGCATGCACTTTACATGTCTATTTTTATTTATATTTCAGTGTTTATTCATTTAGCAGTTGCTAAATTTATCCAAAGTGAATAATCTTTGCCACAGTAAAACAAGCATTGTTTTAGTGCATGTGAGGGCAGTTCTTTGCAGTCATCAAGAATGCATCAGGGTAGATAAACATTTACACTAAAAAAGCACTGTAGATGCATTTCTGTCTACATCTGAATTTGGCTTGAGATGGTTGTTGGGTATAAATGGGGACAATGTAACATTTAAAATGTATTTTCATTTCAGCAGACTTGACAGCCTCAACTGCTTCAGTTTTCAAAATATTTTTTATGTACTGGTTCTCAACTATCAAAAAGTTAAGAATAATAATAATAGTACAGGCATCAATACAATTATTGCTAAGGTTTTTTCCAGAACTTCAGGGGTTTTGAAACTTGGAGGATTGAAAAGTGAAATTCAGCCCATAAGTTCAGTATAGAACAGTATAGAGAGAGAAAGAGAGAGAGAGAGATTCAAGTTCCTTCATTCTGTATACAGAAATGAAAGACAAATGCTAGAGTGCTCAGGCATTCATTTTCAGCATAGCTTACATCAGCAATCACAAGTGACAGATGTAACGCTCGGCCTGAAGAACACCCACCGACAATGACACATGGACTCAATAACAAACCTAATAAACTGTCACAAAGACTGCAGCTCAAGAATAATGCAGTTACATCAGATGGATGATGTTTACTCACACAATGCATCAAAATCTCAGGCAATCCCTCCCTGCATACCTTTAACGTTACTCAATTTAAATAGCAAGATGCGGGTGGTATACAACTATAATTTAGGATTGCGTTAGCTGGATTTGGCCAGTTTGCATGGATAGCTCATGGGGACAACACTGGTGAATTAGCTCATAACTAGTTTAATTGCATGTGAGATACATGAGAATAATAACAGATCATTTTCTCCAGGTATTGTAGCTCTTCATGGTGTCATTTCTTCCCAGTTAACAAAACTAGGTTCTAAGAACATTTTGCTAATGTGCCCATTAAGTTAAAAAAATATTATTTCTGAACATTCAAAACATCAAGCTTTTTAAATCTTTAAGAAACATTATTTATTTATTTATTTTTACTTCGTTATGTGCACATTTGAGAAAACCAGAGAATGTTACCTTTTATCTTTTTGCAAATATAATGGGAATGTTACTTTGTAATGGTCTCTAAACCATCTGAACTTAGAAAAAAGTAAAATCTCTAAAATGTTTGAGGAACATCCAACAAAAAATGTTTTAGATCATGTTTCCATGAACATGACTGTTTTTGTTTTTCTGCTTTATATATTTATTTATTTTAATAAAATTATTAAATACCAGACAGAATGCAATGGAGTGAACATTCTACTGTTACTAGGAGATTATTATTATTGTTATTTTTTATTTATTTATTTATTTATTATCAACACATTGACTATCACTTTGGCAAGGTTCTCTCACTTATTAGCTAGTATGGAAAAATATGGTCTGTTAGGTCTTTGCTAAATAAATGTGAATTAGATTTGACAGACATATATTAAAATGTATTTTAAAGACATCAAGCAAGTGTTTTGACATCTGGTTGGAATGTGAAACTCTAACAGTAATTTTCTTTTAAGCAATTTATGTGAATAAACTGCAATTCAAAGACTTCAGAAGCTGTCAGAATGTATATTTTATGGTATAAAACCTATGGCGTGTAGTTTTTACAGAAACACTTTTGTACTTTGATGATGGTTCAAAACAATACACACGGCAGCTCAGAAGAATATTTCTTCATTGTTTCATTCCACGTGTGATTGCACATCAAAGTTTCTGACTATTTCAAAGAGAAAAAAAAAAGAACAAGGGAATGAAAATATTTCCAATTATTACTTGAAGAAAATAATCTATCTGTCCGTGGCGAGCTGCCCTTACACTGGAGACTGCAGATGAACAAAATGAATATTATTCCGGGCAGTTCCTCTGCAGATGTACTCCTCCTCCTTTCACCCTCCTGTTTTAATTCTGTGGCTGATGAGCACTGGTATCACTGAGATGTGTTTAGTGTCTGCCCAGCGTAGCCGAGGGGAAGATGGTGAAAGACACAGTCTGCGATAAAGGTGAAGAAAAGAAGCTTTTGGCTCCGGAAACAGAAAATCAAGACAGAAGGGTGGTGTAGAGGCTGAAACAGAGAATGACTTCCTCCCTCCCTAGTATAAATTGTGGTGATTATGATGAAATAGTTCTGACTCGCTTGGTGCTCTGGGCGGAAAGACATCACAGATCACAGAAGGGAGAAAAATATGTTGTTGTTTTTTTATTTTTTATTTTTTTACTTTTAATAAGCAAGGAGCCGAATATCAGATTCTTGCTTTTATTTTTATAAGGTATTAATGTCTCCTCTAATGCAATTATATATATATATATATATATATATATATATATATATATATATATATATATATATATATATATATATATATTTTTTTTTTTAAACAAACAAATAAAGATATAAAAATTGGTGCCCTTGAATGTGGTCTAGTGATGCCAGCCAAAATACTGCAACAGTTTATCAAAAGTGATATTTACATAAAAATTCTATTTTACATAATTGCTGTTATTTTGAACTTTCTTTTCATCAAATAATCCTTATATACATTTTTTTTATTTAAAATTTTATTTAAAATTTTAGTTTTTAACATTGGTAATTGCACTAAATCAGCATATTAGAATGATTTCTGAAGGAACATGTGATATTGAAGACTAAAGTAATGGCTACTGAAAATTCATCTTTGCCTTCACAGGAATAATTTACAATTTAAAATGTTATAATATTTAAGAATACTGCTGTTGTCGTTGCATTTTTGATCAAATACATGTGTCCTTAGTAAGCATCAAAGACTTATTACAAAAATATTTCAAACAGCCTCCTAGTCACAAACTTTTGGACAGTAACACAAAAGAAAGAAAGAAAGAAAGAAAGAAAGAAAGAAAGAAAGAAAGAAAAAAAGAAAAAAAGAAAGAAAGAAAGAAAGAAAGAAAGAAAAAAGATTTCTGTCACTGTTTCATGAGACAAAACACAGTAAGGAGTTGTGTAGAGTGTATAAAAAACTATTTAGTGGCCGAGCAATCAAAGTAAACTTCTGATAAAAGCAAACATTAATAGTTGAAGCCACAATTTTAGGTAAAAATCATCAAAATGGGAAGTAAAGAATGATAGAAATTTTAATATTACAAAAATAGATCAGGGAACATCGATATAATCAAGTCATCATAATCAACGTTTAAATCATAACCAGCGTATATTAAAATACCTTCAAATAGTTGTAATAACTGTAACAGAGATTAATTCGATAGGAGCATCTTTGTAAGGGTTTGTGGGTGTTTTGCTGAGTCATTCGGGTTGTAATGAGAGGCAAAGGTTTATCTCTTAATTTGTTTACTGTGTGCTTTCACAATGATATTGTGGAGAGGTTGTGCAGC